>NW_026556207.1:0-39853 GCF_029017545.1 Prosopis cineraria | reverse complement strand
AAATAGAATTTTTGAAGATGAGAAAGCTTTATCTCTTGTTTCTATCTTTGAAAAATACCAATAAAAAATAAAACAAACACTAAAAACTTTATAAAACATATGAAACTAAATTATTTGAAAAACGTACATTACACCATCTGTTCAGTATTCTAAGATATTTTGATTGGAATTGCACTCTTAATGAATTAATTAATTATCTTTAAAATTATACATTCTTTTTATATTTTATTTTATTCATTTAATAAGCTTACTTTAATTAAAAAACTTTATTAATTGCAGCTCCTAATTAAAGATAATCTTAAAAAAATTGATTATACATCAAAAAGACTAAAAAAAAACTATATATTCATTAAAAGTTTAAACCTTCTCAGCCTAGTGTTTTTGAAATGCATTGCACTTCCGGGCAATTTAGGTCTCAATTCGTCACGAGGGAGGAATCTTTGTGATGCTTCGTGAATCTTTTGATACAAACATATTGTCAAGCAAGTGTACATGTATATTTAACAAACGTTTGATTAAGCGAATTAAAATAGTTATATTTTAAATAAATAAATAAAAATTTATCCGAGACAATGAAGTAACATATAGATCCGCTGTATACACGATGGGTGCATGTTTTAATAGGATATCCCCAGTGCTGGGGCAATGACGCGTCAAGTATAAGTTCCATGTTCTTAAACTAGCTGAATGAACCGGACCGGACTCGCTGATCAACCAAGAATCAAACTTAGGTCCGGTCTGGTCATGAGAGAAAGTTAGCTAATTATATAATTGACCAAAAAACTGCCAGAAACCAACATCGAGTCAGTCAAAATCAATTGGACCGGTTAAATCAGTCACAACCTTTTTATTTTTTTTTCCACTTGTTTTAAAATTTTGATCCATATCATTTAATTTTACACTACAATTTACAAATAATCATGCGTAATATAATAAACATTGAAATGAACAAAATAACAAATGTGTAATATATATTATTATAGATAAATATTTATATGTAATTTAAGTATGAATTTATTTATAATTGGTTCCATCACAAGGAACCATATCAATGGTCTTAATTGCTTGAATGGCATGGTACTTGTTTGGATCACCCATAAGAATTAATTATTTGTACAGAAACCACGTTTGGTAAAAGACAATCAAACACTTTCACTTTTATATAATTGATTATGTTATCCCAGACTACATTTCAGGTGAAGCTACCCTCACCGACTTCTCAATTTTAATTATACTTTTACAGCATTCATTACTCGTCAGAATTTTGAGTCTACCAAGTACACTCCTAATTTTGTGGAACGTGTGAACAAAAGCGTCAAGCGTGAACCATGAATAAACTTAAAAAAACTGTTACATTGATAAAAAATTATTAATATTAATATTATAATAAAATTTAATTTAAATTTATATTGTCTATCAATGTATATGTGTTAAATAATTTTTAAAATATTAAATGCATCACTATTAATATTTTATTTAAACAAATCAAAACAAATTTAATATGTCATATGCAATTTTGTTTATCTAAAAACTCGTGTCCTTTATTGTAATTCATACATTTAAATTGATTTTAATTGAAATCAATTAAATATATTTAATTTTATCAAATCTATTTGAAAGAATATCATTCAAACCGATCAATAATTAATTATAATTAAAATCTATTATGTTAATCAGTTGTTGATAATCAATTACCCAAATTCGAACTCATCCACATGCTGTTCAATTTTCTAACGAACATTGGCATCTTGTTTCCAGAGCTCGTTTCTGCTGTACGTAACATGGCACTAACAATCTGATGAGAACATGCACGTAAACAATGAGCAACCCCACATCTTTAAATAGTGGATGAATTAATTTGTTCATATGAATAATTAATGAATGCCTGTAGGTTTGGCCAAACAAAGAAACGGTCCCTCGTGGTATTTTATAAATTAATCAGGGCACGGCCATCTTCTTCTGTAACCATTTTGAAATCTGGATGTTGCTGTCAAGTGTTATCTCTTCCCTTGTTCTCTCTTCCTCCTCTCCCATCTGACATTTCACTATTTTTCTCAAACAATCACCACCGTTCAACACTTCCGCTCCCTTCGACTGTACCCTTTTTTTTTTTTTTTTTTATAACTAACGTTCCAAGTCATCGCTGACCATGTGCAGCTGGTATAAGAACAATAAAAACTCACCCATGCGCACCTCTTTTTATACTTTTTAAAACTTTTCTTTTATATAATATATAGAGAATGGGGCAACATTGTCAAATTTAGTTGACTCTGTAAAAAATAGATCGCATCTTAAAATATAGACATTCACCAGTTTCTATATATTCTTCATTATATTGGATACATTATATATTCTTGTAATTCTCAAATGTTATTCTGATTCGTTCATTTGATTTCAGTTTAACGCACTCGCGTTTGAAGTTTGTAAACCAGCAGAGTGATGATTGAATAGTAAGAAATGATGAAGGAGGAGGTTGATTGTTAACGATAAATGTTTGAAGATTCGTTCTCAATTCTCAAGTGTGGCACGGCATGGAATGGACAAAGAGTTGGGAAGCCTTGGTTAAAAAATAGATGTTTGATATATAGAGTACATTTTAATATAATCAAAATGGATTTGTGCAGCCATGAGCGATTCGGCGTCTTACAAAATTGTATTTCCCTGTTCAATTCAACGTGACTTTCCCCCCGGCCCTCCTGCTTCCTCGCTGCCTTCGCTTCTCTTTTCTATATCCTATTTTTTGGCCATTTTTCTGTCTTCTAGAAACCATGGAATTTTTTGCCAAAAAAAGAAGAAACCATGAAATTCATGGACTCCCCCCAACCCAAAAAATACAAATAAAAATACAACTATTGTTTCTCATTGATTTATCTATGGAGTGTAGATTACGGAATCTTTATATGCTTCGTTTCATGTATTCATGTTTTGAGAAGAACTTTTAGTTTGATTTTTCGCACACATCTTTCTAAAATTCAAAACAGTAAGTACATAAAGTTTTTGGTGATTAATAAAACAGCTTTCTTTTTGCTAAAAAAAACAGTAGTTTACAACTATTTTTATATATTTATTTATACGAGTAATGCTAAAATGCTTTATAATATATGTTTAATGAAGGAGAAATTTTACAATGCGATTAATATTTTAACGTACTGATTCCATTTTTTGTTTGACTTTTGGGTCAAAATATTAAAAACATTATATTTTAAAAAACCGAAGAATTACTACATAAAAAAGCCTTAATTACTAATTAATCAATCACTGTAGCGATGAAGTCCAAAAACTAAATGGGAGTACTACATGAAGACTCGTCATTATTAGAGTTGAGAATTCAAAACGGGCTGGACTTAATGGCCCAATTCTTAAAAAAGTTTGAATAGTTAGCTTGGCCCAAATTTCTTTCGACAACTCGAATACTAAAATTTATTTTAAAAATTATTTTTAATTAATTTTCTTTAACTTTAAAATTAATTATTTTATTTTATAAAAAATATAAAATATATTTTTTTTGATATTTAAATGAGGTATAGACTCAAATATATGATATTTTTAGCATAAAATAACTTAAAACTTAAAAAATTAATTAATATATATTATATTTTATATATTTTTTATAAATATTTTTTTTTTGATATTCGGGGGCCAAATTCTAACCTACCCGATTGGGCTTGGTTTAAATTTCTTCGGGCTTATTCGAATCTCAAATAGGTCCAAACATAAAAAAAAGTCACAATATTTTAAAGTTCAGCTCTAAATTTTTTCAAGCAGGTTTAAATTAGCTCATTAAATTCAGCCCCAATTGCCAATTCTACTATCATTAATAACTTGCTTTTTATATTAAAGTGCCGAGAGATCTCAAAACTCTTATTTTTCCACGGCCTTGCGGACCGAATATTTTCCCCACCTTCATAACGTCCGCAATTAATTTACTCCCTTTTTGACACGATCTTATACAAGGCCCAAGGAATATTTAATTTTTTTTTTGACTAAAGGAATATTTAATTTTGAACGAAGGGAGCATCATATATCGTATGCTTTTTTCTTTAATTTTTTTTCCAAGTATGGGCAAGGAATACTTTCATGGGAATAGGGGCTACTAAATCAAACCCCCCCAAACTACGCGCTAATTTAATTTTGAACAGAGTGCACTGTGCTCAAGCCTGAAGGTATTTCCCTAGGCTTCCCAAGATTTTCTTTTTAAACAATTTTTAAATTTAAAATAAGAATTCCAGCGAAAGTGAAATGTTTTAAAAAAAATGTGAATACTGGTAAATCTAATGATAAATTCATTTCCAGAAAAGTTTATTGGCCAAGAATTTTCTCCTCCAAAGTAGTTCACGCAAAGCGCCTATTCGATCATGGATCGTAGGGGACATCTTATCATTGGTCATTGGTCAAAGAAAATTTTTTCTGCAACGAACTCCAAGCCCGGAATTCCAACGATTACGAGTGTTCATCACGCAATTGGAATATTAACGAAAATCCATAACTCTAATCTAACATCAATAAAAAATGTTCATTTTTTACATTTTATTATTATAAATTGTTTTTTATAAATTATAATGCTCGTTATTTAATTATAAATATTTTTAATCAGTTATAAATATATAATATTTAAAATTTTATAAATAGTTTAATAATTTTTTTTATGAAATTTAGGTGTAATTTGTTTTAAAATTATTCAAAAACCTATCAGCGTAAACAAAAAAAACGCCACCACGGGCAGAAACATCAACGAATGAGATGAGGCAAACAATTGTTTACGCACTAAAGTTAAATCCAGGCAAATAAAAAAACTAATTGCTCATTTTTTTATTGCAGCTTGCTTGAATATCTCCTACCACCAGAATGATACTTGCAGAACGAGCAGGAACCTGAGGTGCTATAAATACCAGAGGAGCGAGCGATCCCATTCCTTCTGATTCAAGTTCTCCCTCCTAAACCTCTCCCATTGACCCCTACACGTAAAACTATATCATTTCATTGCAAAAGAATCCTCTGGTGTAATAGTTGAAAGCTTAGCTTCGACCTCGAGCAAAAAATGGCTGCTGCCTTGACCGGAGAGAACCTGTCGAGGCAGTCCAGCAGCAGAAGCTGGAGGTCCGGAAGTGTGAGAGAGATTTGGAATGAACCCAACGTATTCCGGCGAGAATCCGGCAGGGAGGAAGACGATGAAGAATTGATGTGGCTGCAATCGAGAGGCTGCCAACTTATGATAGATTAAGGAAGGGCATGCTGAAGCAGATCACTGAGAGTGGAAGGGTGATTCATGATGAAATTGATGTCACAAGACTTGGCCCCGAGACAAGCAACTCTTGATGGAAAAAGTCCTCAAGGTTGCTGAAGAAGACAATGAGAAGTTCCTCAAAAGGCTCAGGAACAGAATCGATATGTAAGCAAATTAAGCGCCTCACTATGTTGTAATATATTCATTTTTCTTGAATGGTTTATACGCATTTCTTGAAAGTTTGTTTTGGGAGAAATGCGAATAAATTCTGCTAGTTTGCTTTTTTTCTGTTTCTTACGTAAACAGAGATTAAGAGTTATTTGTTCGTGGTGAAAACAGGGTGGGAATAGAGATTCCCAAAATAGAGGTCAGATATGAACATTTGTCTATCGAAGGAGAGGCCTATCTTGGAACCAGAGCACTTCCAACTCTGATCAATTCCACCATGAACACATTAGAGGTGCTAGGATATAAACCGCTTCTTCTGCTTCTTATTATATCTTTCCTTTTGACTTTTCGTTTTTTGCATTAACGGATTTTTGTGTTAAAATCTTGCATCTGAATAACAGGGGATTTTTGGAAAAGTAGGACTCTCTCCATCAAAGAAAAGAGTCATCAAGATACTTAACGATGTCAGCGGTATACTGAAACCATCAAGGTGATTCTTCTGAAAATGAGATTACTCCTCCTCTTGAATCTATAATTATCCTTCTGTGCGAGTTTACTTTGTAGGCTTCAACAACTTACCAGTTCTTTCGCAGGTTGACTTTGCTTCTTGGACCTCCCGGTGCAGGAAAAACAACTTTTTTGCTGGCACTAGCAGGGAAGCTAGATAAGGATCTAAAGGTCTGTTTTCTATGTGCCTCCCCTGTCTCTAGAAAAGTGTTGATGAGCGTTTGATTAATTTATCTTATATGTAATGGCAAATAAATCTCATAAACAGATGACTGGGAGAATCACCTATTGTGGCCATGAGTTCCGAGAATTTATTCCTCAAAGAACAAGTGCTTATATCAGCCAACATGATCTTCATCACGGGGAGATGACAGTGAGAGAGACATTAGATTTCTCCGGCCGTTGTCTTGGAGTAGGAACCAGGTATGATTTGCTTGCAGAGTTGTCCAGAAGAGAGAAAGAAGCCGGCATCAACCTGACCCCGAGGTAGATGCCTTCATGAAAGCTGTATCTATGGCTGGCCAAGAAACTAGCTTGATTACAGACTATGTTCTCAAGGTATATATGCTCCTGTTGCATGAGGCTTGGTTTTGTTAATTAGTTCACAAGACTAACTTTTTACATCATCAAATAGATTCTAGGTTTGGATATCTGTGCTGATATCATGGTTGGAGATCAAATGACCCGGGGCATATCTGGTGGACAGAAGAAGCGTGTAACTACCGGTATGAAATATGTAGCAATAACAGACAGACTAGCTAGTAGTAATGGGAGCTCAAAGTTTAATCTTCTACTTTGGTTCTGACTTGAGTATGTTTCATTTTATTAATGTAGGAGAAATGTTGGTTGGACCAGCAAAGGCATTTTTCATGGATGAGATATCAACAGGGCTAGACAGTTCTACCACTTTTCAAATAGTGAAGTTTATGAGGCAGATGGTTCATGTAATGGACGTAACTATGATCATATCTCTCCTGCAACCAGCACCTGAGACATTTGAACTTTTCGATGATGTAATTCTACTTGCAGATGGTCAGATTGTGTATCAAGGGCCACGGGAAAATGTTGTTGAGTTTTTTGAGCACATGGGATTCAAATGTCCTGAAAGAAAAGGAGTTGCAGATTTTCTTCAGGAAGTGACGTCCAAGAAGGACCAAGAGCAATATTGGTTCAGAAGGAACCAGCCTTACAGATATATCTCAGTTTCAGAGTTTGCTCAGGCGTTTAACTCTTTCTTCATTGGCCGACAGCAATTAGAAGAGCTGAAAACCCCTTATGATAAAGCTAAAACCCATCCTGCAGCTTTGGTGAAGGAAAGTATGTCTTCTTCCAAGCATGGACCTATTTAAGGCATGCTTTTCAAGGGAATGGCTGCTGACGAAGCGTAAAGGATTTCTTTACATATTTAAAACCGTGCAGTTAACAACCCTGGGTACGGTTGGCTTCACTGTGTTTTTCAGAACCAAAATGAAAACTGGTGAAATGGCAGATGGGGTAAAATTCTGGGGAGCATTATTTTTCGGTCTAATGAATGTCATGTTCAATGGGTTTGCTGAGTTATCTATGACAGTTGCCACTACCCGTGTTCTTTAAACAAAGGGATTTCTTGTTTTTTCCTGCATGGGCATTTTCCCTTCCTATTGCAGTCCTCAGAATTCCCCTCTCAATCGGAGAATCTGTGATATGGATCGTTCTCACATATTATACAATGGGGTTTGCACCTGCTGCAAGCAGGTGAGTGCTCAATTCGAAAGCATTAGATAATATTCTTTATTTATAATAACTCATACAGGGTGTTGATTTACTTTCAAGTTCTCAATATTTCTATTGCATTGCAGATTTTTCAAGCAGTTACTAGCATACATTGGAATACATCAAATGGCTCTTTCTCTCTTTCGTTTCATTGGAGGTGCTAGCAGAACACAAGTTATTTCTAACACATTTGGAATGTTTGCCCTATTACTTGTGTTTGTTCTCGGAGGTTACATCATTTCAAAAGGTTAGATTTATTTCTTTTCATACAAGTTCGAAAGGAAGCTTCTGAGATTGCAGTTTAAAGGGTTGAAGCCCAATCATGTGTGAAGTAGAATCTAAAATGGTGAAAAATGTTTCATTCTCTTTGTGAATAGATGACATACCAAATTGGCTAATTTGGGGCTACTACATCTCTCCTATGATGTATGGACAAAATGCTATTGCTATAAATGAGTTTCTCGCTTCTAGATGGAGCACTGTAAGTTCTCCTATGAATACTTCTACAGTATTAATTAAATCTATTAGGTAGGCTCTACCTATAAATAGCTAATTTGAAACTACATTTTGGTGACAGCCTGGAAACGGCACAAGTGAAGACACAGTTGGGAAGTCGCTTCTCAAAAATCGAGGCTTGTTCACGACAGAGTCATGGTATTGGATAAGCGTTGGGGCACTCTTTGGGTTTACTCTTCTTTCAATGTGCTCTTCATAGCAGCACTCACATTTCTAGATCGTGAGTAACTTACTATCGTGCAAAAATTAAATCATCCAGCTTTGGTATTAGAAAAAGGCAAACATGTCAAAGCTTTGCTAATCTTGTTTCCTCCACGAACCAATTGCAGCAATGGGCAGTAACAAACCTATGATTTCGGAAGATGACGAGACTGAGAGTGTTTCTCCACAACAATTGGCATCAAATCCAGAAGGTATGGAGATGCCAGAGAGAAATGGGAGCTCCATAGGTTCTGCCATGAATGGTCAAAACAAAGAGGAATGGTTTTGCCCTTCCAACCTCTTTCGCTAACTTTCGATCACGTCAACTATTATGTGGATATGCCTGCAGTAAGTGTTATAGTCTTTTATATGAATATCTTTTCTATGACATCTAGACGCTTTTCATTTAGGGCAACATAAAATCTTGTGATTGTGACTTATCACGTGAACCATTTATTTCTTATATATTGAAACAACCTAACTTTTGTAGCTTGATGTGTATGATTCATAGTTCTTACTTGCAAATTAAAAAACGTGTTTCTGTTTTCAGGAAATGAAGGGCCAAGGGGTTGAAGAGAGCAGGTTGCATTTGTTGAAAGATGTGAGTGGTGCATTTAGGCCAGGAGTTTTAACGGCGCTAGTTGGAGTGAGTGGCGCTGGCAAGACCACCTTAATGGATGTATTAGCAGGAAGAAAGACAGGTGGATATATTGAGGGAAATGTAAGCATTTCAGGTTATCCCAAGAACCAGGCAACCTTTGCTCGAATTAGTGGCTACTGTGAACAGAATGACATCCATTCTCCATATGTGACTGTCTATGAATCTCTTTTGTACTCAGCTTGGCTACGCCTTTCCTCAGATGTTGACAAGGAAACACGCATGGTACTTTAGTTGTTCATATAAGCACGATTTTAATTTCTGTATACTGCTGGATCACATTTGATAACTATCAAAGCTGACTGTAGTTTTTTGCTTTTGGAATAGATGTTTGTAGAGCAAGTTATGGAGCTGGTTGAATTGAACAACATAAGGAATGCTTTAGTGGGGCTTCCTGGAGTGGATGGTCTTTCTACTGAGCAAAGGAAGAGGTTGACCATTGCAGTGGAATTGGTTGCAAATCCCTCAATCATCTTTATGGATGAACCTACTTCAGGACTCGATGCTAGAGCTGCTGCAATTGTTATGCGAACCGTAAGGAACACAGTCGATACCGGAAGAACTGTTGTTTGCACCATTCACCAACCAAGTATTGACATTTTTGAGGCTTTTGATGAGGTATTAATAATATAGTGGGGCTCTGCTATATAGTGTAGATAAAAAAGAAGACTATCAATATTCATTTTGTCCTGTCTATTTCACCTTGCAGCTCTTTTTGTTGAAAAGAGGAGGACAAGTGACTTATGCTGGACCTCTTGGTCAGCATTCTCACAAGCTTATTGAGTATTTTGAGGTCCGTCATTTCCTACTTTTATTCATCAATAACCAATTCAATTGCTAAAGTTAACTTGCCCATGGGTTAGTTATACGCCTAAGCTTGTTTGAAAATAGAACTTAGGCTAATGAAAATGGCTTCTGTAACAGGCTATTCCAGGTGTTCCAAAGATTAAAGATGGTTACAATCCTGCTACTTGGATGTTGGAGGTTAGCACTGCTGGAGTTGAAACTCAACTTGGTATTGATTTTGCTGAAATTTATGCCAACTCTGAGCTCTATAAGTAAGTGTATATTCAACAAATTACATTTAATCTTTGTGCTTTTGAATGTATCTCAAATATGATTAGCGTACCAATTTTGTCAGGCGAAATCAAGAGCTTATAAAGCAGTTAAGCACACCAGCACCGGGTTCTCAGGATCTATATTTCCCTACCAAATACTCTCAGAATTTCATTACCCAGTGTCAGGCTTGTTTCTGGAAACAACATTGGTCTTACTGGAGGAACTCTGAATTTAATGTCATCCGGTTTGCTATGGCGATTTTCATCGGCCTTGTGTTTGGAGTAATTTTTGGAGCAAAGGCGACCAAGTGTAAGTAAAACGAGTCCTGGGTCAATTTTTGGTGTTCCTTGACTCGAATCCCCTTAACCATTTAGTTTATGATTGATTTGCAGAGGAGAAGAACAAGATCTGAATAATCTACTCGGAGCAATATATGCAGCTATTCTTTTCCTCGGTGCTACCAACTGTTCTTCTGTGCAGCCAGTTGTGTCGATCGAAAGAACCGTGTTCTACCGAGAAAGAGCAGCCGGGATGTATTCAGAACTTCCTTACGCGTTAGCGCAGGTGAGAGATTGATTCAGATAAAATAGCTCAAAATTAATGAAGTAGCTTGATGGTGAATGCAAAATTAAACCTGCGGTGCTTACAGGTGGCTATTGAGATGATCTATACGGTGTTCCAGAGCATAGTGTACAGTCTTATTATTTACGCAATGATCGGATTCAAATGGGAGGCGGGCAAGTTCTTCTATTTCTACTACTTCATATTCATGTGCCTCTCCTACTTCTCCTTGTTCGGCATGATGGTCGTTGCCTTGACTCCTGGCCTCCAAATCGCTGCCATTCTCATGGCCTTCTTGTTTAATTTCTGGAACTTGTTTTCAGGTTTTATGATCCCCAGGCCGGTATGCTCTCATTCTCATCTTCATTCTGCTTGCCAATGCCAATGCCACATCTCATTTCTGTTGCTTTGTGACTGTTAGGGGCTATAATATAGATAAATGAAATTAAGTTATACTTCTAGAGGATTTTCTTTAACAAGAGTTGATGAAGGTTTATATTTCTTCTCTGTGATCCTGTCTTTGCCCATTCGAACCCAGGACTTTGCAGTTAAGTGCAGAACACGCTAACCAGCAAGGCTTGCTGGTTTAACAGTATTGTTGTTAATAGAATTGGATGTTGTGAAATGCAGATGATTCCGATATGGTGGAGATGGTACTATTGGGGTTCTCCAATGGCTTGGACGATCTATGGTGTGTTTGTATCTCAGTTTGGTGATATGGATACCCCAGTTCATATAAGTGGTCAACAGAGTCAGGCATTAAATGCCTACCTTGAAGAAAATCTGGGCTTCAAGCATGACTTTCTCGTACCATTGGTCCTGGGTCATATCGGTTGGGTTGTCATGTTCGTTCTAGTGTTTGCCGGTTCCATCAAGTACCTCAACTTTCTCAAGAGATGAGCATCTTCCTGGATTTTGGTCTCTATTTTTTTTTTTTTGGCTTTTATGTTATGAATCTCTACCATTGTTTTGTGTGGCTCCCCACTGTTGTGCATATTTAAACTCTACAAATCTTTATCAAGTCAATGTAATTTAATCTTAAACCGTTTTTTCTTTTAAGGAATGGGCTCACCGAAAATATATAGATTGATTTTTATTAACTTCCCAATTTTCTCATATTGATTTATTAAAACCTAGTTAAAATCATGTGGAATCTCTCTCTGCTTCTCGCAGCATACAAGAAAGTATAATTAGTGACAGTTAGTAAAAAAAAAAACAAATCAACTCAACTAGTTTAATGAAGACATTGAAGCAATATGATCGCAAAAGTTGACAAATTTCTTGTAGCCAAATGTACTGACAAAAACTTTGCAACAGAAACCCAAAAAAAAAAAAAAAAGAAGGTTCTAACTTGGAACCATCCACACCAAAACAACTTTTCGGCGTCCTTCAATCTAGAAGACGCGAGCAACCTAGCAGGCCAAATCCGATCAAAGTCCAATTAAAATTTGTACAGTTCAGATTCAGAATATAGCATTGTATAGCATTGTGGGAAACCAAAATAAAGAATTATTCAAAAGGAGTGTTTAATAAGTGCTAAAAGTATCACTATTTGATAAATGGTTAAAACAGCAATTGGCAGTCAAAGTTTAGATGCTTGCATATCTTGGATGGACGCGTCTCAATAATAACAGCAACAATTGGCCAAAAAAGAAAAACAACAACAACAGCGAAAAGGATCATGTATCAGCCTGAAAATTTTGTGCCACGAGCTCTCCCATCCCATGCACTGTCCCTACCAGCATCCTTGGGTTTTTTTCTGTGCCTATTCATCACAGGAATTAAACGAAAATTATTCATAAGCTTTCACACACTTGTTCATTAGCGTACAGGGATTGACATGAATAGAACAAAATAAAGGTGGAATAGGAAATAGTTTTGGTGGTAACTCTCGTGTAAGCCAAGGTGTAAGGGCATACAACTTTTGAGCATCATGAATGTCATAAAAGCAAACCAGGCTTAGCTGCTTCCAATCTCTCCTACTCTGTCTTGTTCACTAAGGTTCTCCATAGCTTTGTGGTTGAGCCCTTTCTGTCCACTCCACGACCTAAACTTGTGCCTCAAGCACCTTTCCATCTTCGAGAAACCATATTCTATATAATTTCGCTGTACACTTTCAAACTACTTTATCTACCCTTATGGTATTCTTCCATATACTAAATAGGAAATTGGCATGAAAATGCCGCGACTCGAGGATCTGATTCGCTGGATTCACAGGGTGGGAATTCTGGCCTTTTTATAATGTAATGTAGCTGTAGCTATATGTGCATGACAAAAACAATTCGTGTTCCTGGTGGGAAGCAGTAGTTAGCATAATTTGCCCATATACCAACTTAAGAAAATAGCTACCTAACCAATGCAGACCCGTCAGCATCTTTCACTTAGTTTACATACAAATTGATACAATATATATGAGGGAAGAGTATAAGAAGATCAGTCAGATGATTTAAACATTATTATTATTTACTCTACTTATATATAATAACTTTAAAAATATTCGAAACCAAAAATCTAGTTTGCTTTTAAGCGACGGTGACAATTAAAAAAAAAAATTGGAAGAAAGTATTTTTGCTCAGTGTAGAAAAATTTACCCTTTCAACTACACGAGGATAAAGGAATAGGCATTTCTGTCATTTTGGCTCATTATACGGATCTGTTAGTAACATTAGCTGGTGGTTTCATAGCTTCAAAGCGAGTCTTGTTTATAACCACCCAAGGTAAGGCTGTAGGGAAAGAGAGCCATCATTCCAGAGAACAAGAGAAAAGAAGAGAGAAAACTGGTAAGCAATAGCTGCAATTAATGGCAACGCCAAAGCAGCTATATGAGCAGCAACAATCAAATGTTCAGAGAGTGAAGAACTCGGGAATTATTAGCTCAAACCAGAGCCCAATAAGGGATGACAAGGAAGAGGAGATGGCCAGATCAGCTCTGGCCATGTTCCGAGCGAAGGAAGAAGAAATTGATAGGAAGAAAATGGAGGTAAGGGACAAGGTTCACGCTCATCTGGGTCGCGTCGAGGAGCAAACAAAGCGATTGGCTGAGATTAGAGAAGTAAGTTCATGATACTTGCGAAACCATACTTCCACATACTTTAGTTGCTTTGTTTGTGTGTAAATATATGAAACATCAAATCCACTACATTTAAATTTTCGGGAAGAAAAGGCATGTTCATTTGGTCAGAGGATGTGCAGAAATATACACGAAGCCAGTTGTTCTTGGATAATTAGTTTGTATCCAAAGATTTCACGGAAACGTAGATGACTATGTTATTGAGATACTGCGAATGGTGCGTGTTGTAGGAGCTTGAGGGTATCACTGATCCAATGAGAAAAGAAGTTACAGTAGTTCGAAAGAAGATAGACACAGTGAACAAAGAGTTAAAGCCACTGGGCCAAACCTGCCAGAGAAAGGTGGGGTTTTTTTTCCTGTTTTCTTACCGTTCACTTCTTGTTATTTGCTCCTGTCATTTCTAAAATGTTGTATGCCAAAGGAGCCATAGAAATTGTATTTGCGGGAGAAGAGGAATGGCCATTTAATTTGTTTTAATTACACAGCTTTTGATACAAGCACTTAAGCACAGCTTCATATCTCATGATTCATTGATTGACCTCATTGGCTTTATCTGGCCCCATGTTGTCTCATTGGTCGAGAGACAAGTGGATATGATCATACCAGTAGTTAGGGTGATCATTCATAATAATTGTGTCGGAATTTCCACAAAAAAAAAATTAAAGGATGGCGATAGTCTCAATAGGAAATTTCAAGTTATTCATACAAGCTTCTTCCCCCTAATTATAAACAGAAGAAAATACAACAATAGGCTTGAAGTTTTCTGAAACATTTTTCTCTCCGTGGGGTGGAGGTTTACAGGAGAGAGAGTACAAAGAAGCGCTAGAAGCTTTCAACGAGAAGAACAGGGAGAAAGCTCAACTTGTTTCCAAACTAATGGAGGTTAGCAATATTTATTTATTTTTTGTTGCTCAAAACTTAATAATCTGCTTATCGGCTTTCCGTGTCTTTATTTTAATGCTAGCTGGTGGCTGAGAGTGAGAGGCTGAGGATGAAAAAGCTGGAGGAGCTAAGCAAGAACATAGAAACCCTGCACTGAGATGCTACTAAATGTAGCCTTTTGGATTGAGTGTGTTGAGACTAGAATCACCCCCCCCCTTCAATTGAATGTTGATACAATATCATTATGCGTTTTTTGTTTTGTTTTGTATCAATTTCACTGACTGAATTAGTGAAAGAATATCTGAATTATAAATACTCCAAAAGATCCCGTCGTTGTATTGTGAGATGTGATGCATCAATCATCAAATTCCATTTCAATGTTCCGAAAGCTCTTGTACAACTAAAGCCCTGCATCAAACTTACCTAATTTCATCATGTGTTTACTTTTCATTTCAATTGTTGAAGGTCACCCTAAACGTTTTTCTTTTTTATTTGACATCCATGATTATCTACAATTTTTTAAAAAAGATAGTTGTTAATAAATTAAAGGCTTGTATTAATCGACAAAAAATGATTTTAATGTACAAATTTATCATATTCGCCCGTTGGCACAAATCATTATGTCTAAGTTAGAAACTCTCATTGGCCTATTCCGTGGATTTAGGTAAATAAATACTTCAACTGAATTAAATATAAAGCATTGATCACTATTTTATTGTTATTAAAAAATATTAGTTGAAACTTTAATTTCTTAAAGAAACTTACAACTTTTCAATTGTATCCTCATTAAATATTCTATATAAACACTTTAATAATGATAATTAAAATTTTAATGTATCATTTTAAATAAAAAGAATTAAATAAAGTAAGTGTATAATTAAAAAAATAATTATAAAAATTATTTAATATTTTATATTTTAAATTAAGTAAAATTTTTAAAAGATATTCTATATTATTATTTAGAGAGAATAGTTTTTACTAGTAGTTAAGAATAAAATGCATGGATTTAAATTGAGTGAAATAAAGATGACCATTATTTTATTTTGATTAATTTTTATATTTATACAGAAAATTTAGCTGACGGGTTAGGTTTTTTAATAAAAATAACAGTTGAAATTTTTTTTAAAATTTTTTTTTGTATTTATTAAAATTTAAAATTTAAAATATTTAAAAAAACCTCGATGCCCATCAATTATTCATTGGGAGGACCAGGGTAGGCATGATTGTGGATCACTACTGCGGGTCCTGAACCATTGGCCCTGTATCTGTATCTTTAACGAAGGAATGAATTGGGCATCGGGTAACCAAAAAATAAATAAATCGGGCATGACGTACACTGCGGAGATTCTTATGCAGTCAAAACTATTTCGAGAATAGAGACCGAAGGTACGACGACGATGGACGACTCCAAGGCGCTCGGAACTTTCAACCCTAGTAGCGATGGAGCAAAAGCAAAGAAGCCGAAGGTGGTAGTGATAATGGGTCCCACTGGCTCTGGGAAGTCCAAGCTTGCCATTGATTTGGCTTCCCACTTCCCGGTCGAAGCTATCAACGCTGATTCCATGCAGGTTTACCGAGGCCTGGATGTTCTCGCCAACAAAGTTCCGCTCTCCGACCAAAAGGGTATATGAGTTTGTGCTTCTTCATCATTTCCTGAACTCTCTTGGTTTCTGAAATTGAACTTTCTGTTGTAGGGGTGCCTCACCATCTTCTGGGTACCGTAAGTCCAAACGTTGAATTTACAGCTAAAGACTTTCGAGATTCTGCTATCCCTGTAAGTTATTGTTTCCTCAGTGTTCAGTTTTGCCTTGGAAGTCTTTAAGTTGCAACAATGGGTGCAAAGCTAGAAAACCGGAGGCTTTCTTCTTTTCTAAGAAATGTTTTGAAGTAGCATGGTGAGAAGTACCATTTTTATTTTGATTAGGGCTTGTTGGCAGCTTTTGATTTTAAAGGTTTCTGATTGGTGGGTGCATTTATGATTTTTTTTTTTTTGGTTTTAATTATTGCCTAATTGATCTTTAAACAAAGAATTCCTTTGTGATTCTTAATAGTTGTTTTCTTAATTTTCAGCTCATCAATGACATCTGTGCTCGCAACTGCTTGCCCGTCATAGTTGGGGGCACGAATTATTACATCCAGGTGGGAATTCTGAAAATCGCTGCTAGGAATTGTGCCTACTTTTTATTCTTAATGTTCTTCATTTCGGAGTTTTATGATGTCCCTATATTGCATTCCCTTTTAGACTCACCATATCTAGACAGAGGTGATTATTTCTATATGTTACTTTTGTGGGTAATCTTGTTTGTTATCCTGTTCAGGCTCTCGTGAGTCCGTTCCTTCTAGATGAGTCAGTTGAAGATATGGATGAAACCTTTATGGACAACCTTTCCGGTAAACTGCAATTCAGTACTCTAAAATGTTGGTCTAATTTGTCAATTATTTCAATTATGCTTGTCATCTGTTTTATTTGCAGGTACTGGACCATTGGATAAGTATTTCATCCCTGAAAAGGACAGTTCAGACAATAATTATGAATTGCTTAAAGATGTTGATCCAGTTGCAGCAAATAGAATGCATCCAAATAACCATAGAAAGGTGTCTGATTTAATTGCATCATTCATTATTCTTTAACATAGATAAAAGACCCTCCTATTTAGAGCATAATGTCACGGGGCTAGTCTTTCGACCCGTGCGGCACTTAGACAACCTTCACTGGAAGTTGCTAAGTAAGCCTAACTCATATGAAAGGAGGATGCTTGGCTAAGTAGAGGAAAGGGAAAGCTTGAAGGCAAAGAAGAGTAGAGAGAGTTTGGAGAATGTGAGAGTTCTATTGATTTGAGAACTCAAGGATGATTTACAAATGAGGAGGGGTGAGGTATTTATAGGCCTCCCCTTGGATCTAGAATGTTCCCACCTCCTTAATGGACGGTGGAGATTAAATCTATCATACGGTTACAATTGATTCTCTAAAATTCTCTTAACAAATATCTAGATATTTAAATGGAAGAATCTAGAGACAATATTAAAATATTGAGGCTAGAGTTGTGTAGGCTTCTCTAGAATGTTCTTGCACTCTCTAGCACTCTTAAGGTTAGCTGGGAGCCTTCTGGAGGGTTCTGGAGCATTCTGGACCTTGTGAAAAATGACGAAACGTGACATTCTCCCCACTTGATTTCGCGACGCCCTCGTCGCGCCTTCCTCCTTGTAGCGTTGGATTTGGTCAGTGAATTGCCATAGGAGGTTTTCACGTTCCCAACTAGCTTCAAAGTCTGGTTGTCCCTTCCATTTGATTAAGTACTCATTGTAGTTGGGAACTCCTCTCTTCTTGATCACCCTGTCTGCAAGGATTTCTTCTATCTCCTTGTCGTACTCAGTGATGACCGCTATCGGTGCTCTCTTAGAGATACCTCGAGATGGATCTTCATTTCTATAGTGTTTCTTCAAGAGACTAACATGGACGACAGGATGAATCTTAAGCCTGTGAGGGAGTTGTACTTGGTATGCAACCTTTCCCACACGTTTGATGATAGGGAAAGGGCCTTTATATCTCCTGACCAAGCCTTTGTGGACTTTGCATAGTAACTTGAATTGATTCGGTAATAACTTAACCATGACCAAGTCACCTACTTGAAACTCAATGGGGCGCCGCTTCTTGTCTGCCCACTTCTTCATTTTTCAAGAAGCTTTATCCAGGCATGCACGAGTAATGTCGGCTTCTTCTTGCCATTCCTTGGTAAACTTATAGGCAGCTGAATTGTCTCCCTTGTATGGTATGGCAAGTGCGTTGGGGGTTAGAGGTTGTTGTTCGGTAACTATCTTAAAAGGGCTCTTACCTGTCGACTCACTTCGCTGCAAGTTGTAAGAGAATTGGGCCACATCGAGCAACTTAGCCCAATCTCGTTGATGAGCGCTCACATAGTGCCGAAGGTAGAGCTCTAACAAAGCGTTGATTCGCTCTGTTTGTCCATCGCTCTGAGGATGAAAGCTTGTTGAGAAATTCAAATCTGTCCTTAAGAGCTTAAAAAGTTCTCTCCAGAATTTCCCGGTAAATCGGGGATCTCGATCACTGACGATGTTGCGAGGGATCCCCCATAGCTTCACGACATGCTTGAAAAATAAGCGTGCCGCTTCATCGACCTTGCAATCTGCTGGGGCTGGTATAAAGGTGGCATATTTGCTGAATCCATCAACCACCACCATAATACTCCCACATCCTTCAGACTTAGGGAGAGCAACTATGAAGTCCATGGAGACACTCTCCCATGGTCTCTCAGCCACTGGCAAAGGTTCGAGTAGACCAGCAGGATATTGTTGTTCAACCTTATCTTGCTAGCACACTAAGCAAGTTCTCACATATGCTTCGACATCGTCTTGCATATGTGGCCAATAGAAATGATTTTGTACGAGAGCAAGTGTTCTGGTCATACCTGGATGTCCGGCCCACATGGAATCATGGCACTCATTTAGGACATCCCTTCGAAGGTTGCCCCGTTTCGGCACATAGACTCGGTTCCCAATGGTGTAGAGTATTCCATCATTCACCCAAAATCTTCGAGTCTTGCCTTCGGTAGCAAGCTTTATTAAGTCGCTTGCGGATGAGTCCTGAGACATACCTTCCTTGATTCGTTCAAGGAAGTCATTCTGGGGCATACTTGCTGAGAGAGTAGCTAACTCGGCTTTCCTGCTTAAGGCATCGGCCACCACGTTTGCTTTGCCTGGCTTGTACTCCAACCGATAATCAAACTCAGCAAGAAAATCTTGCCAGTGAGCTTGCTTCGGGCTGAGCTTCTTTTGTGTTTGGAAGTAGCTCGTAGCAACATTGTCTGTCATAATAGTGAACTTGCTCCCAAGTAAGTAATGACGCCAGGTTCGTAGACAATGGATGATGGCAGACATCTCTTTCTCTTGCACCGTGTAGCGCCTCTCCGTGTCATTGATCTTGCGGCTCTCGTACGCAATAGGGTGTCTTTCTTGCATTAACACGCCCCCTATTGCAAAGTCTGAGGCATCGGTGTATACCTCAAATGGCTTGGAGTAGTCGGGCAAGGACATAACAGGCTCTTGCGCGACCATCTGCTTCAGCTTGTCGAAGGCATCCTGGCAATCTTGTGACCAATGCCAAGATTTGTTCTTCTTGAATAAATCTGTCAATGGAGCAGTGATTTTTGAATACCCCTTTATGAACCATCGATAGTAGTTCACCAGACCAAGAAATGATCTTAACTCTGGGACCTTGGTAGGAGGCTGCCATTCTTGGATGGCTCGAATCTTAGTTGGGTCCATCATGAGCTTCTCATCCTTGATCTTGTGCCCCAAGAAGTCCACCTCTTGTTTGGCAGAAGAACAATTTTCTAGCTTAATGTAAAGTTCATGATCAGAGAGTACCTGGAAGACTTTCTTCAAGTGTTGAGCATGCTCTTTAAGAGTGTTGCTATATACCACGATGTCATCCAAGTATACCACCACGAACTGGTCCAAGTAAGGGTGGAACAACTTGTTCATGAGCGTGCAGAATGTAGCTGGGGCATTTGTTAGTCTAAAGGGCATGACAAGGAATTCGAATGCTCCATATCTCGTCACGCAAGTTGTCTTCGGCTCATCACCTGCGGCGATGCGTACTTGATAGTACCCGGATCGAAGATCAAGCTTAGAGAAGCACTTGGCTTTTCCAAGCTGATCGAACAAGTCAGCAATCAAAGGTATCGGGTACTTATTCTTGATAGTAATCTTGTTCAAGGCCTTGTAGTCGATGCACATTCGTAACGATCCATCCTTCTTCTTCTGGAAGAGGACTGGAGCACCGTATGGGGCCTTAGATGGTTGGATGTATCCAGAATCAAGGAGATCTTGCAGTTGTCTCCTTAACTCAGTAAGTTCTGGAGGTGACATGCGGTAAGGTGCCAAGGCAGGTGGTTTGGCATCAGGCTCCAACTCGATCTGATGGTCTACCTCTCATTTAGGGGGTAGTTTCTTAGGCAACTCGTCAGGCATGACGTGCTTGTGCTCCCGTAGCACCTCTTGGATACAAGGTGGCAAGATTTTCCGTGGCTTCGTTGGGCCATCCTCTTCCTCGACCAATGAACGTACAGTGGCAATATACCCTTCTGAGTTCTTGAGACCCCTCTTGAATTGCAAGGCAGAAATCATAGGGCCAGATTTCTCCAAGCGTTTCAAGAGGATTACCCGGATCATGTTGGAGTCAATGACCACCATAGACTTGGCTTCGGGAATAGGGAAGGCATGTGTTTTGCAAAAGAAAGCAAGTCCCAACACAACTTTGAAATCATCCATAGGGACAACAGTAAAGGCCAGCGTACCTTGCCAGTCCCCGATCTTCACCTTCACATCCTTGGCAATCCCAAGGACTTGTTTGGCTGGGGAGTTCACTGCCTTGATGGTACCTTCTCCCTTATTGAGCTGGATACCCAATCTCTTGGCTTCTTCAGCTTCTATGAAGTTGTGGGATGCTCCTGTGTCGAGCATGGCAGAGGTGGACTTGCCCTGAATAGCAAGATCAGCATAAAGTAGACCCTTCTTTTCCTTCTTAGATGGAGAAAAGAGTCCAGTCAAGGAATTCAAGTGTTGGAGGGAACCAAGGTCGATCTGTTGCTCCTTGTCCCAGCTATCCTTCATCTCAGCAACCAAGGCATTCATAGCCTTGCAGTTGGGGCAGTCACGAGTCCAGTGTGGACCATCGCACATGAAGCATGGCTTCGGTGGCTTTGAGGCATCACGCTTGATTGAGGGTGGTCTATCCTGTCTAGAACTCCCACCAAAGAATCTACCACCATCCTTACGATCGGAATTCTTCTTTTGTCCTCCTTCGTCTCCTCCACTGTTACCAGGATTAGGCTTTTTGGACTTGGTGGAGCAGTCGATTATGCACTCAGCAGCAGCAATTGCCTCATCTAGAGTTTGCACTTTGCGTCTATCGAGTTATACTCTCGCCCAATCTTTAAGTCCGTCTATGAAGTAGAAAAGAGCCTCCTTGTCGGACAGGTCCTCGATCTCGAGTATGATGGTAGTAAACTCTTTAATGTAGTCAGGAATACTACTAGTTTGTCTCAACCTACGAAGCTTACCTCGAGCTTCTGTCTCAGCATTGTGGGGAACAAAGTGCTTGCGGAGTTCTGACTTAAACAGCTCCCATGTGTTGAGAGTGCAGATGCCCTTCTCTCGCTTAGCATGCTTTCTGCGCCACCATAGTTGGGCTGCATCCCGAAGAAAAGTTGAAGCATTGTTGATTCTGATCAAGTCGTTAGAGACTCCTATGGCCTTGAAGTACTGTTCTAGGCCAAAGAGAAAGTTCTCCACAATCGTGGCACTACGTGCCCCATTGTACATGGCCGGCTTGGGCACTTTCAGTCCCTGAGAAGTGGCGTTTGAAGTACTACCACTAATAGGGCTACTCACACAGTGATGAGATTCCCATTCATGACGAATCTCATCCATTTGAGAGCGTAGACCTCGCACCTCATCTCTTGCATATTTGCGGAGATCGGCGAGATCACGTCTGAGGGAACGAATGTCTTCCCCTAAATCATCATTAAGGTCTGCAATCATCAACTTGGCAGCCCGCATTATCTCAGCATTCTCTTGGATGAGATTGTTGAGTTGATCATTGAGTCCCCCTATAGTAGTTCTCACTTCCTCCATGTTAGATTCCAAGCTAACAACACGAGGTTCAAGGGACTCACCTGCGGGTGCCCTGCTCCGGCCTTGCTCTTGCTTGGACTTGGGGTGAGCTTGCTCCTGTTGTGCATGAGCTTGCTCCTGTGCTTCTGTGCCAACGATGTTTCCTTCCTCAGTTGCCATTGTACAATACCTTCCTTCAAGCACAACGGTAGAACCGAGCTCTGATACCAACTGTCACAGGGCTAGTCTTTCGACCCGTGCGGCACTTAGACAACCTTCACTGGAAGTTGCTAAGTAAGCCTAACTCGTATGAAAGGAGGATGCTTGGCTAAGTAGAGGAAAGGGAAAGCTTGAAGGCAAAGAAGAGTAGAGAGAGTTTGGAGAATGTGAGAGTTCTATTGCTTTGAGAACTCAAGGATGATTTACAAATGAGGAGGTGTGAGGTATTTATAGGCCTCCCCTTGGATCTAGAATGTTCCCACCTCCTTAATAGACGGTGGAGATTAAATCTATCCTACGGTTACAATTGATTCTCTAGAATTCTCTTAACAAATATCTAGATATTTAAATGGAAGAATCTAGAGACAATATTAAAATATTGAGGCTAGAATTGTGTAAGCTTCTCTAGAATGTTCTTGCACTCTCTAGCACTCTTAAGGTTAGCTGGGAGCTTTCTGGAGGGTTCTGGAACATTCTGGACCTTGTGAAAAATGACGAAACGTGACAATAAACTCTGTTTGGTGGGTAATAAGAAATTAGGAAAATAATCCCGTATTACATCATGTGATCCATACCTATAAAGCTGCATCATCCAGTTTGAATTGGAAAAGGCAAGACTATCCATGATTCTGCTCTTTCTTCTATTGAGTAATAAATCTGTATAAGGTATTAAGAAATGGCCTATACCAGGCGTTGAGGATTCTGAATGATTCTTTAAAACTCTTTGCTTTTCTATTTTTCCTATGAAATTTCTGTTTACAGTCAAAGCAAGAATATGAAAACTTTGGTGTTCTGAAACTTCATTAGAAGAACTGTCCAGTTTGATTTCTTGCTGAATTTGTTATATGAATTGTTTAAATTGAGGTTGCTATGGTTACATGCATTTCCCTTTTTATTTGCAGATTAGTCAATACCTTAGCTTGTATGCTCGCACTGGAGTTCTTCCTAGCAAAATTTTCCAAGGAAAAGCTGCAGAGGTTTGTCAGCTTCTTTGGCTACTATTTATTGATCACATTTCCTAAACAATCACTATTCCCTTCATTGAAGAATTTAACTTCAGTTCTGAAAGGAAACGTGACTTATTGATCATGTACTAGTTGGAATTTTGGATTTTCTAGTCCTCAACATTGTTGTGTGATGGTTTTTATCTGTTCAACCCTACCAAAAAAAAAAAAATGCAGTCTATCTTGTTCCCCTTCTATTTTATATATTTGGTAGTGACATCAAATGAATCAATGACAAACATAATATGAATCAAGGATATTTGTTTTCTTGTGTCTTGTGGCAATATTTGTGTTCTGTTTCTTTGTCTTTTTCTCATAACTAATGCCGGTCCTGCTTGTGCCAGGGCAGAAGTGGGGTCAAGTTGGTAACTTGAGATATGATTGCTGTTTTATATGTGTGGATGCATCTCTTCCTGTACTGGACAGATATGTAGAACAGAGGGTAGATTGCATGATGGATGCTGGATTACTTAATGAAGTCTATGACATTTACAATCCAAATGCTGATTATAGTCGTGGCTTGCGGCAAGCCATTGGTGTCCGTGAATTTGAGCCTCTTCTGGGAACCCGTGTATTTGAAGAAATCTACAAAAGAGAGAAAGAATCGACCGAGGATTCCAGGAGAGAAAAGTGTGATAAATTGTCTGATGATGATCTGATGGGGCTCTTGAAGTTGTCTTCTGACACAAAAGCCATTACACTTATGGAAGAAGCAATTGAAAAAGTAAAGGTTAACACGCAGAGACTAGTTCGCCGTCAGGTTAGAATAATCTCTCTCTCTCTCTCTCTCTCTCGCTCTCTCTCGCGCTCTCGACTTCTTTAAACTTGATTCTTGTTAAGAACTTTTGGGGGAATTTCAGTTTAGGACCACTGTAGCAAGTTTATTTCAAATCAGTCCCAAAAAATTCTGATATTACACTAAAAGACCCAGGACTAAATTGAAATTCTATTTTTACAATGAAATGACTAAAATGCCCTTCAATTATTTTTTCAAAAATATTCATCCACCATCACTAGAACGCCACCGACAGATTGCTGCAAGAGCTTAGGCCACCGCCACTGACTGCCAGAGTTTCAGCAACAGCCACTAAAAATAAATACCCAAAGGTGGCCAATGAGGGCTTTGAACCCAACACCTCTTAATACACCAAAAGAATATTAACCACTAAACTAATGAAGGCTCTTAATTATATAATTCCATAACAAATATATGACATAATCAATTTTCCAAGGCAGTGCTTAGTAAGCTTGTTCATAATATTACATGTTATTTCACTAACAGTACTTGTTAATTTACTAATAAAACTTGTTGGCAATGCCTTTTACATATTTAACTTTTGTGACTTGTTAATTTACTAATGTTTCACATTAATTAACTGGCAAAACTTGATGAGAATTCCTTTTACATATTTAATCCCAATGACTTGTTAAAAATCTAACATAACTTGTTAAGTTTCTAATACTACTTGTTAACTTACTAGTGAAACTTGTCGACAGTACCTTCTAAACTTTCAAACTAGGTAACTTGTTAAATCTCTAACTTGATTTGTTAATTTACTAATATTACTTGTTAACTCAATAGCAAAACTTATTAGCAATACTTCTTAAATATTTAATCCTAATAACTTGTTAAAATCCCAATTTAACTTGTTAATTTATTAGCATTATTTGTTAATTCACTATCAAAACTTGTTGACAAACTTTTTATGTATTCAATCTTGGTGACTTGTTAAAATTTTGACTTAATAAATAACATTAGTTAAGTAACAAATTAAGTTATGGTTTTGACAAGTCACTATGATTAAATATAGATAAGGTATTATCAATAAATTTTGCTTGAGAATTAACAAGTAGTATTAGTAAATTAATAAGTTAAGTTAGGGTTTTTAACAAGCCATCGAGATTGAATATGTATAAAGTATTGTGAACAAGTTTTTGCTATTAAATTAATAAGTAGTATTAATAGTTAAAAAAAAATTAATAAGTTAAGTTATAGGTTTAACAAGTTATCAAGATTTAATATGTAGAAGGCATTGTCAATAAGTTTTGCTTGTGAATTAACAAGTAGTGTCAATAAATTAACAAGTTAACTTAGGGTTTTAACAAGTCATCAGGATGAAATATGTAGAAAGTATTGTCGACAAGTTTAGCTAGTAAGTTAATAAAAAGTATTAATAAATTAACAAGTTAAATTAGAAATTTAACAAGTTATAATAATTAAATATGTAGAATATATTATCAACAAGTTTTGTTAGTAAATTAACAAGTACTGTTGGTGAAATAACAGGTAATATTATAAACAAGTTTACTGAGCATTGATTTGGAAGGGTGATTATATTTTATATTTGTCTTGGCACTATATAATGAAGGGGCATCATTAGCTTAGTGGTTAATAGCACCAAAAGGTCTTGGGTTCAAACTTCTTCTTGACCACCTTTAGGTTTTTATTTTTGGTGGCTGGTGCCAGAGCTTCGACGGTAGCCCGGCCACTGAAGCTGAGCCTCGGCGGCGGCGGTTTGGCGGCTGGCTGCGGGTTTCAAAGGTGCATTTTTCTCAAAAAAAAAAAATATTTAAATAGCATTACGGTAATTTCCTTTGAAATTTACTTTCAATTTAGTACCTTGATCCTTAAGTGAATTTTCAGAATTCATTGGATCTAATTGATATCGCATCCCTGATCCTAAATTGAAATTCTCCCAAAACTGTTCTCATGGCCAGATTTGTGAGTAACTGAGAATTTGGCCATGTTGTCAATTTGTCATTAACATTGCATAGTGAAGACCAATTAAATGAGAGATCTTCAACTCGTATTTGTTTAGCAGTTTGTGGGGTTGCTATGAGTTTTCCTGGAACCATCTGTACTAATTTTGTTTCTTGACTCTTATATAACAATATTGTTATCAAAGACCACACGAAATTGAAGAGAACTTGGCCGTTGCCCTTTCATTGACTTGATTGAAACAAGCACACAAGTAACGTCAGAGATTGATGTGAAAACTTTGTTCATACAGAAGAGGATGCTTAATCGACTGCAAAAATTGTTTGATTGGACTATTCACTACGTGGATTCCACAGAATCATTATCAAGTAAGCCATCTCGGTCCCTTTATATTTCAGTGTTCGTTGTCAACAAATAATGTTTGAGACAATTATTTGGGTTATATTTTGATTCCAAGTTCCATGTTTCAGGTAAATCAGATGATATATGGACTGGCCAAGTGGTAGAACCTGCGGTGAAGATCGTTAGATCTTTCCTTGGCCAGAATCAGAACTTGTCATCCACGTCAGGGACGTCGAATAGCAGTGGGAGGAAGATGGTTGAAAGGGACCTCTGGACTCAATACATATGCAAGGTCTGCTAGGTTTTAGAATCCACCTGTCTGCTATGAAGACAAGGCAATTGTTTTGATTTTGATTCTGATGCTTTTCTTGTCTGGTTTTCCTGGTGGCCTTCCTATGGCAGGCCTGTGGGGATAGGGTGCTTAGAGGGATTCATGATTGGGAACAACACAAACAGGGACGTGGACACCGGAAACGTATTTCTAGCCTCAAGAACAAATCACGAGGCCTCTGTTCGCCGGAACAATAGCGGCAATATTCTATAGTTCGCATCGTTTCGTTTCGGTGTGTGTTATTTGTTGCTGATACCTTTTCACTTTTCGTCCGCATCTAAGTGGAACCTTCGCTTCATTTCTAATTTCTTGCACTTGGAGGCTTGGAGCTCCTAGTTATTAAGGGTATGTTTGTTGTCTGTTTTTATTTTTTATTTTTAAAAAACCGTTTTGCAATGAAGTTTTTTAAATTGTTTTTCAAAAAATCTGTTTGGCTATGTTAATTTGAGAACAGTTTTAAAATTAAAAAATTTAGCTGATAGTAGTAATAATAATAATAATAATAATAATAATAATGGCTTATGATAATCATTGATTAAGGTAATTGTAGTTTTTAATTATTAAATGTAATGTATTTTGAAAATAAAAAATAAAATGAAAATAATTTTAACTTGTTTTTATTCTTGTGCTTTTAAAAACTGAAGTTGAAAACAGCTTTGAAAACATTTAGATTCAAAACACTTATTTAAATTGGTTTTTTATTTTTTTAAAAGACTCTTTAAAAACAGAAATTAACAGGCCAAACTTTTTTTATCTTGGGTGTACCGATCCTAGCGTGTGTTTGGATTGAGGAGAAACGTGCGTTTTCAATCTCAGAATTGATTTTTTGAACAAAATATTCAAACAGCAGAAAAACGCAGAAATCGATTAAAAACACAAAACGCGCGTTTTCGAGTTTTCTCATAAGCTCTTCCCACCAGCTTTTCGCAAAAAATTTGTCAAAAATGTTAAAAAAAATTATAAAGAAAGGCCCAAAAAAAATTACAAAAAAAAAACACATAATTTAATAAAAATAAAATTAAACTCTCTTCTTTTTTCTTTTTTTTTTTCTTAATAAAATTTAAACTTTGTATATTCAAAAAATTAATATTTAATATTTAAAAATTAAATTATATAGTAATTTATATAATTAAAAATTAATTTTAATTAAATTATTCAAACAATTTTAATTCTGTTAAAATTAATTTTAAAAAAATAGTATCCAAACAAATTGTGTTATAACATAATCAATTATGATTAAAATTTACTACTTAATCAATTATTTTCATAATTTATTATACCCAACTGAAATCCAAACGGACTCCTAGTTATTAACTTTGTTCATATTCCTTTGTTGCCTGCGCAAAAAATATTCGGTATAGCTAGTTAATTACAGTATCGCATTATTTATACTCAATTACTAACTAAAAATATTTTAAATAAAATAAAATAATTATCTTCCATCTCTTATTTACACCTTTTCTTTCCATTCCCGCTTAAGAATTTTTTTCCCCTTATTCTCTTTTAATACCTGAAATGTGTTTATCGGAAAATGTATGCTCCAATGCGGAGACGCTCTGTACGCGATAACTTTTTTTTATCGTTATGCCACAAGGGGTATTTCTTCCCTGTTTATAATTTCTTATACTTGAATTGTTTTTTGTATGAGCATCCTACAACTAATACAGGTTTAAATGTAGAAAATAGATAACTAATTTATATAGATCAAACAAAGTACTTAGTTATTTATTAAAAATGTGTGTTGGTTAAAATATTTTTTAATTATTTTCATTAAAAAATATTCCTACTAATGTGTGCAAACAATTGTAATGGTTTGGAAAAAACAATAAAAATGAAAAAGAAAAGAAAAAAGATTGAGATTTCACATTTAAAATTTAAAAAAAAAATGTGAAGTGGCCCTTACATATCTATCCTCTTACCAATCGCTTCAGCCCTCCTCCTATCTTTTTAACTATTAAATCTCCATTTCAAGAATTAAATTTATTATATTATAAAGTTATTACACATAAGTGAATTTAAATTATTAAAATTTAATCTGAAATTGACATCAAATGATGGAGAAGATAAGGTCGGAAAAGATATTAGTAAGGGGAGGAAGCTAATTGTAGAGATGGATATGAAATTTAAAAATATATTTAGTATAATTATAAAAATTTCATTTATCTTTTAACCGATAATTAATAAGTATATTTAAAGTACTCTTTTTGGTCCAATTTAGAGAAAATATTTTTTTTTATCCTATTCATAAGTCACTTCATTAAATTTCATCACAATTTTTTTTGTTTTCCATTTATTGAATGTTCAAAAGAGAAAATATACGTTATTAATATATATGTATATATATTTTTAATAAGGATAGAGTTAAAAAATTATTATATTTTTAGACAGAGTTAATAATTTTTAAAATTTTTTTATTTTAATAAAACACGTTAAAAGTAATTTATAAATAAGACTAAAAGAGTATAAAACTATTAAAATAACCTCTATTAAAAAAGGGGAAAATTTTATTTAAAACCCTTTAACCAAATTTAATTAAAAAAAAGGCCCAAAAACTTTGAAATTTCACTTCAGGCCAGTGGTACTGAAATGAAATTAAAATATTAAAAATTACCTAGTTGATCTTACTGAAAAATAATTTATTAATATAAGTGGTTTGTTTTCTTAGGTTAAGCTATTTATTACTTTACATTAAGTTGTTCATTACTCTAATTAAAAGATAAATCATAGATATATAAGTATAAAAAATATCTAAACAAATAGCTTAAACTATTTTAATAGAATATACTGTCCTTAAATATATTTATCATAAAAAATCTAACTGCAGACGACATATTATTTTTTCTATTAGACTCCTTCATTTCCACAGTCAAAATTTTTTTTTTTTTCCCACGAGACTCCATCTCTACAGACAACATTTCTTTTTCCTACTATCCTCCGTCATCCCCACTTGCAATGGCATTTTTTATTTTTCTTTCCAACGCGACCTCCTGCTCTTTTCACTCCCTTCAGATTCATGCCACAAAAGATCTTTACAATTAAAGTTCTGCAACAAGCCAAGATTTAGGAACCAAGCTAGTGTCATGACTCAAGAGTCACGAGAATTACGTAATAGAATGCTTTACGGGAAAGACCCCCACTATCCAAACTTTTCCCAGACACGAGGAATACCACAAATCATCCTATTTGAAAATTTAGAAATTGTTAAGAAAAAAAATAATAAGTCTTTCAAGGATGACGATGGTCCTGGATTAAGGTAAGACATTGCCCAAATACACCTTCCTTTGCTTTTTAGCTGAAATGATATAACACTTGTAATAAGGATATAATCGCGACGTCGTTTGAGTTTTTTTTTTTACAAAAAAAAATTTATTTGACATGTTTTAAATTCAGTTTGATTCATAATTTATCACAATATACTTTGGTCAAATTACGCAAAACCTCACAGACTTCGATCCAGTTGTAACTAATCCCTTAATTTTTAAACTCGCAATTTTGCACAGATAACCCATTGTCGTTGTTAGTAGCTAATGATTTGCGAAAAACTCCTTTCAAACAATAAGCTGATCGCAGAAAATTATCTTAAAATTTAAGTTATACGCCAACCAATACCTTATTATAGTAGTTTGGGTTAAAATGCAATTTGGTCATTAAATTATAGGTTTAAGAGTATTTACACTTGTGTGTTTTACAATATTTCTTCTCAACTTTTGAAAATAGTGATGTACAAATATAACTGTTATAAAAGTCAACTTTAATCATTAACTTATTAAAAAATTATAAAAAAAATTAAAAAATTACAGAAAAGGATTAAGAAAAATTTGTGAATTCTTTTTTATAATTTTATTTGATTGACACAATTAATAAAGGATATTGTAGTTTAAATTTTTTATTTTTATATATAATTAATATAGTCAATTAATTTTCTTAAATTGTGTGATATAATTTTTTTCTTCTACAAACAAAAACGAAGAAAGTAAGTTGAAATCTTTCATAAATTTTAAAATAAAATACTATAGCATCCTCTCTAATTTACTTTAATTACATATTCCTCCTTTTATTTTGGAAACTTATATGAAGTTTCCTTGTTATAACTAGTTACAAAATTACAAGCATTTCCTGTATTCTTAAGATTTTATTTTCATTTACCTAACCATTAAACTATTAGTTGACTATTAAATTACATATATTTGACAAAAACATCTCTTTTTAAATATAAATATTGTCCAAAAATTATTCAAATTACAAAAAAATTAAAGAAGAATTACATACAAGTCTCACTTAATACAATTAATTACTCTTAGGTTTATTGATAACTGAGCTCAGGAGAATGACAAATAGACTTGGGAGTTATTAATTGTGTTGAGTAGGACCTTAAAATAATTATCTCAAAAATTAAAGCATATGTTTTCTTACTTTTTTATTTATTTTAAGTTTAAATTTTTTGGTTATATAAATATATTTATTTAGTAATTTAAATATATAAATTGATCAAAATAATATTCGAAACACGTAGTTAAAAAAACTTAATGAAATAAAGATTTAATATAATAAATTATTCAATATAATTTATATTCATTTTCTTTTTTTTTAATTTAGACTCAAAATTTAAATTATTTATTTAAAAATTGACATAATTATTTAAAGATTTTAAAATTAGGTGAGTAGAAAATTATAAGATCATAATGATAAAATAATAATTTTAAAATTTTTTCAACATAATTACAAATAAAAAATTAAATATTTTAAAATATTTAACGGAATATTTCTAACCATGTTAACAATTAAATTAAAGTGTAAGTTTTAAAAATAGAGGCTAGGGCTCTATAATAATTAAAGAAAACTGAAGGGAAGATCACTATATTTTTCTCTAAATTTTAAGCATGTTTATTGAATAATTAAATTCAGATGTTTAAAATTATTGTTAATTATCATGGTCAGATTTATAAATACCATTCATTTTAAAACTTACAAATTCAGAATAAGCCTCGGTAGTGCTTTATTTGTCCCCTTTAATATGCCTCGGAGCATTGTATGGGGTGTGCTCTAATGAGTATATACAAACCCAAACTTGTTGAGATCATAACATTGGGGCACACTTTTTACGTGTCACAGAAAACATGGGGTACATATCGATTCCTTTTAATTATCTCTATTTATATTGTTTAAGGTCATTTCAGAAATCAGGGAAGGTAAAGTCATTTTTGAACATCCGAGTCCGAAAGTTAAATTTTACGAATACATGTGACAGTGTAGCTGATGATGACCGGCCTGGAACTAGTGGCTCAACCAATTTAACTGGCGGCGTGGAACCACGTTGATGAAGGGTCATGTGTGTGGGAGGATCGTAGTATTATTGTAAAACATGAAAAGTGGCTGTTCCACGTGCGACCTCGAACATGATCAGAGGCGGACGCATGGATTGGTTAGCCCTACCACAGGACGTGTAACACGTTTTTCTTCTCGGGGATCCATTATTTATACAGCCTCCTCGACCGGACGTACAGGGGGCGGGGCCAATACCAGCAGATCGACCATGCACCACAAGAGGAAAGCCGGAAGAAGAAAGTTCAAGGAGACGAGGCACCCCGTGTACAGGGGCGTCCGACGAAGAAACGGCAACAAATGGGTCTGTGAAGTGCGCCAGCCCAACAACAAGTCTCGCATCTGGTTAGGCACTTACCCCACTCCTGAGATGGCCGCCACCGCCCACGACTCTGCCGTCCTCTCTCTCAGAGGCTCCTCTGCCCTTCTCAACTTCCCCGATTCTGCTCCTCTTCTTCCTCTCGCCCCCTCTTCTTCTCCTTCTGACGTCAGAGCCGCCGCCGCCAAAGCTGCTGCTAAGAATATCATGAACAATGAAGAGGCAGGGACCATGTTCGTGGACGAGGAAGCGCTCTATAATATGCCTGCACTGTTGGACAGCATGGCCGAGGGTCTTCTTCTTACCCCGCCTTCCATGAGCAGAGCATTCATGGAGGACACCATTGCTCCTTATTCTCGTGACTTGGACCTCAATTTGTGGACACACTAGCCTTCACTCCTGCCCCGCCTATAATCCGCCATTGTTATGGCTTCCAACCAAATATGTGCGCTGTCTAGCTTTAAGCTCAGTTAATTAATTAGTTATTTAATTATATATAGCTATCACCCCAAAAGAAATAATTGATGCGTTGGTGCTGAAAGTACTTTATTTGGGCATGAATTGAAATAGTTCATTTCATTATAATTACCCTTGTACGTATTTAGTTTTTTCTCTGTCCCTCAATATAAGTTTCAACATTGGAACTTATATTCAAGGACGAAATGAAAATGTTGATCAGAACTTATATTTAAGGATGCGAGAGATAGATCTAGAAGTATCCTTAAATGATATGACGATCGAGTTTAATGATCTAGACATTCAATCCAAGGGCTGACTTCTCACTTGTGCATCGCCCAAGTAGGAATCAGGTATGAAAGTAGATAGTTCTGTAAGATTTTTCAGTTGAAAAACGGGAGAGAAAATTTTAGAACTCCTCTCTACATACGTTTTTGGATTTACATTCTTTTCGTTACGTTAAACCAAATAAGCACGGAATAAATAATATATAACTGAAAATTTTCCAAAAGATTGTACTTGTATCATAACATTTAAACCAAATTTAAAAGTGGAAAAGAAGATTAAACGAATTAAAAAAACAGTTACATATATATAGCCCAATAAAACTAGTGCTTGGCATACCTGCTCTTTGGTTTTGCTTTTCAGCATATGCCTCTATAAATAGTTGCATCTAAAACTAGTGGTGATTGGTTAATTGGAACTTGATTTAGAGATGCTCTACCATATCGGATATAGATATGGTGGTCGATTATGTTGCACTCTCTGCTTTCAACTTGAAATATGTATCTTGTAAAATATTATAATACAAGATTAATGAAATCAGTGTAAAATTACATGTATAAAGTATAAACACGCTTCTCATAAATTCTGCTTAATCAGAGGATTAGGACCCCCCCCCCTCTCTCTCTCTACAGTACACACGCACACACATGTCTACATATATTTAAAATTATCATTTCCCCGTTTGCCTCAAAACCCATGGTTTGTCTAATGCCACCTCGAGGCTCCTCATTCTTCTTCTTTCTTTGTTCTTTACTCTTCACTGTCTCTTTGTCTGCTGGAAGCAAATATTTCGTCATACAAATTTCTATTCATTCTCATCGTATAGCAGAGAGGATACCCCAAATCGAAATTGTAATTTTTTATGGTTTCCAAAAAGGAGGAGGTTTTATGTTAGCTTATATACCTTAAGAACTTGGGAATTGAACACTAACACATTTTGGGTAAGGGAACAGTTAATTAAGCCAGATTATACACTAATCAATTAATACTTGCACTAATCTGTAAGTATAATTATAAACACTATATTTGGCCTGGTGAGCCGCTGGTATCCGGCTAATTCACTCAAAACTTTATATTATAAAAATAAAAATCGAGTTCAATGTGTTTGAACTCAAAATAAATTTAGAGGCTCAGATTCAACTCAACTTAATTGAATTTAAAATAATTAAAAAAATATTTATGAAGCATTAGCTATTAAATTAAGACCATCCACACTCTACCCATGATAAGTAACCAAGATGGAGGAAATGGTTTTTAAACTCAAGAAAACTGATGATCATGAGATTTGAATATCAAGTTAGGATCATCTATAAATAAAGAAGCCCTCTCTCAACAAGAATTATCATCAGCATCAATAAACTATCAATCTCAGATTTCGCATTTGTTACTTTATTTTATTTTTTTTATCATGTAATTTTAATCTTATTTTTTTATTGTACAATTGACATAGGCCGCCACCTCTTTGTTTAATTAATATGTCTCTATTTTCTTGTATCTATATTAATTTTTTTATTTCACATTCTCACATTTAAATGAACCGTAGTAAAAGAAGTTTAGGTTCTTCACATTTAATTAGAAGTTATATTTTTTTTTAATTTTTTTGAAATCTGGTATCTCTGCCACGCCTCATAACACAATCCTTTTTATTTTTGCCAAACACAATGACGAGTGATCCATTTTTCCTGACATTTTTTTGGGGAAAAATATCCGTTGTAAGTTCGACGGCTTCGCAGATGTCTTATCTGTATAAAGTAACTTTTAATATATAGGTGCGGGTTGGAGTGGGTGTGTGATGCCGGAGAAAGACTTGTATTGAGATCGATTTGGCAACTAAGCGTTTCTGAGAAATTTTGCCGTGGTGTTTTTTTTTTTTTTTTTTCCTTTTGCCTGATGTTCATTTATATGCATTTGACTACTGTAAGAAAAACAAAGGTAAAACAATTTAAATGTTTTCGTCTGCTTTTATTAATCAATGAATAAGTGTAAATTTATCTGATCAACAGGATGATCCTATATATATTTTTCTTGCAACACGGTGTATGGAGTAATTTAATTTAATTTCTCTTCGGCGAGCGACATTATTTATTGTTAACCTGCAATGTGAATGTATTGATGTATTCATCACTTACTTATATATATAAAGTCCAAATGCTAAACCCTCACTACATAAGATATAGAGTCCAGGAGTTCAATTATTCTGTTTGTCTTCATCCTACAATTGTATGAATAACGAGAACCAAAGGAGCATAAGTCCTCCAAAATATCTAACGCAGCAACCACCTCAAATTTGTCTTGTTTCTTCCTCCCAAGACGTTAATTAATTGCGATGTAGATTTCCATAAAAGACCAGAAAATGTAAAAGTGCTCGTTCTTTGTCCATTTAGATTTATATCCATGACTAATTAATAATTAGACTAGTTTTTTTTGTCAAAAAATTAAGAGCGACTAGCTAGTGGCATCAATTTTATTTTTGAAGTTCAAAGCTTTCAAATTAATTATTAATAAACACGAACTTAAAAGGCCAAAAACGTTTAAAACTGACGGTTCAATTCTTTCATAATATATTGGGCTGGGCTTAGGCGTTGGGTTTTTCTTATAGGCTTGATGCTGAAGATAATGCAGTCACAAATATATCCAAATGTGATATATTTTTTTTCTCAAAAAAAAAAAAGAAAGAAAGGTGAATTTGGCGTCAAAGGCTCATAAAAGGCCTAGACATGCATGTTTGTAAATTAAAAAAAAAAACACTTGGAGAAGTATGTATTTATAGATTTCTACTAACAAAGTGTTAATATTCAGTGAGGTTTGATTAGATGACCTTAGAAGTCAAGCAATCATCAACCAAATCTATCTTTATTGTTTAAATATATATTCCTTCCCTTCCAATCTAATAGGTGGGAAGGGAGGAAATATAAATATTATTAACAGTAGCAAAGAGACAGCAAGTTAATTGGTTAATTGAGAGTTTGGTGCATGCAAGGAATAAAAATCCAGCGAGTGTAGTACATACACTGAATTAGTGATTTTCTATCGTATAGGGATTGTCAGCGGCTGGACATGTTATGACGCGTCTATTTCAATGAAGCCATGAAGGGTAGCCGCCCATTCACTGGATGCCTGACACCAATAATGTGAACGTGTCTGTTATGTTTCTCATTTCAGGGGAAAAGAAAACAGAAGGCGAGGAATAGGAGCCAATAAATTAAAAAGAAGCCGAAATACCCTGAACCCCTCCACCTTCACTCTGCAATGTTTATAATCACGCCTCAGCTCACAGATCTTGACATTTAACTTCCTGCTTGTTGAAATGACCGCTATTAGATTTAAAATTAGTAGATGATGGCTTTCTCAGGGACAATTCCGTAAATGTGGATGGCAAATACTTCAGATCATCGTTTAAGTCACTTGTGGTTGGTTATATTGCTGTTGGAGTATAAGATCTGATAATAAACAAAGTCAAAACTCTGATGTGCCGACCGACGCTAACAATACATCATTAGCTATAGAGACATCAGTGGGAGACTGACTTGTTTCACACGCACGCAGTTCTGAATTCTTCTCCCGCCAGTCTCTCCTGTGCCAACGTAACATCGATCCTTCCAGCGTCTTTTTTTTTTTTTTTTAATTTAAAAATATACACTTCTCAGGCTCTGGGTCTGACAGTTATGAATTTTCCTAGTTTTTTACATTCCATCCTCCCAATCGATTCCCTTAACGCAAAGCAGGGCAGGAGCCCAGCCCAGGTCTGCACACCAAAGCAAACAGACGCATCAGGGGAGTCGTCTCTGAGAGTATAAAGCAAACTTTTGAGCCGGTGCGCATATGTCAGAAGTTTTGTTGGTATTATAATATTGGAGGGAATCAAATAAAGCTGTGAGAGCAAGTGCCATGTTTGTGCCTTTAGTCCCGCCTTTCTTTTTCGGGTAGAATTCAGGAATTCCTCAACCAAAAACTTTCCTCCTGAATTTTTTTAATTCACACGTGAGAAATATTTAATAAGAACAAATTATTTTTTTACATATATCAATGATTTAACTATTACTTATTAATTTCAACAATGAATTAGTTAAGAATGACTTGTGTAAAACATTGAAGGTGATATAATCAAGAAAAATAGTTAAAACGCGCTACTCATTAAATTTCTCTCAAAATAATTTTCCCCCCAGAAAACTTGACTATATATTTTCTCTCTACTACTCATTCTCAGTGAAAAAGCTTGACTGTGTAATTAATGGTGAGTATTCGTGAAATAAATAAATTAATTCTCCGATTAAACTATACTTTATTTTGAACTAATTTATTAATCTAACAATCTCTCAGGCACCTTATACTGGAGACACGTGGGAGCGACTTGTACTGCTTTGCCCTTTCCACTTTATTTTTTAGCTGTTTACTTTTTCCTGCTGCATCCACTTCCTAATGAGATGAGAATAGCGTCCACAAAAAAATGCCACTCGCCCCTGACGGCTCTTGTGCCTCAATTATCAAGAGTTGGGGTATATGTCTCATCCCCTGTTCTGAACGGTTAGTTCAAACAATTATTCGGCAGATAAAAGGAGTCACCCCTCGCGCGAACGGAGCTTTAATGTAACGTGTCGGAGAGAGACGGACCCGTCCAAGCCTGTCTTGACATTATTTGATTAAACGCACCATCAAACGCGATTGAGACTCCCAGGACTGAGTAGCGATCGAGAAAAATAATTCCAACACTACTGTGCCAATCAATGCTGACTGAGATAGATTGCCTGGACTTGCTACTAAAAACATTTCCCGCGGGAAGACATATCGTTTCACTTCCCACCTCCTCATCCCATCGCGTATACCCTATCTGGTCTCCACCAGACAGTGACTCCGGCTGCGAGTTTTGCTTCCGTGATCACTTGCCCTAGAGGACTCGTTAATAATTGCAATGCGAATGGAAGCACTATTAGATCCGTAAGCAGGCAATAAATGTGAGGAAATCTAATTAATAAACTTTTCACTGACCACCTCCAATCGGACTGTATTCTCGTGATCACCATCTTCGGCTCATCAGCCGAAGTCAGACTTGGGACTAGGGTCCAAAATGCCCGTCAATCAGATACCTTGATGATAAATATACGAGTGCACGACATGTGATCCAATGTATTGAAAGGGGAATAATGAGCGCTGGTGGTGCACATGGGCGAGGTCATGGAGAAAAGTCCAGGCAGAAAAAAAAATGGGTCTGCCACATCATCATAATGTTTCTGAGAGGCCAACTCATAACTCAAACTTCTATGCGAATATAACACCAAATAATTAGGACCCCATCCTCTGTGCCCAGACAACGGCACGAGACAACACTTACGGTGGAATTCAGAGAAGAAGTTGCTCTCTCTGGTGGGTCTATGCCTCCAAGAAATTGTACCTTTTCAAAGATTCAGCCGTGGATGCTGTCTCCCAAAACAGCTTTTCTCACTTCATTACCGCCAAAAGGGCGGTGAGTAACAGTGCCCTCGCAAAGGTTGACGCTCGCGTTATAAATTGAACTGGTCGCCACGGGTTCTGGCTCATAATCAATCAAGTGCCCTGATCAGTTTCAGGCATGGGAGAGGGAGATTTCAAGCATTTAGTTGTTGTCAAGTTCAAGGAAGGGGTGGTCGTTGAAGACCTCATCAAAGGGATGGAGAAGATGGTGTCAGAGATTGACAATGTCAAGTCCTTTGAATGGTGAGAAGCATATGCCGTTTCGTTTCTCTCCATTCAGTATTTATTCACCAGGTACCGTGTGTGTGAATATTAACGGGTTATGCGTCTTTGGTGCCAAGCAGGGGACAGGACATTGAAAGCCTGGATGTGCTGAGACAAGGTTTCACGCATGCCTTCCTCATGACATTCGCCAAGAAAGAAGAGTTCGCTGCGTTTCAGGGTCACCCGAATCATGTGGAGTTCTCAACAACGTTTTCAGCTGCCATTGAGAAGATCGTGGTGCTGGATTTCCCAGCTACTCTTGTGAAAGCACCGGCTTAAGATTTTCAACATCCTCTGTTTCGACCCATTCATCATAAAGATTTCACCTTTACAGCTATGTATGCATCCGCGCGTCCATTTGTCTGTGTGATCTCTTGTTTTGTGATGGGTCCGTCCATCCGTACAAGTTCTCTTGTCACGGACTTATAGCTAGTACGCATGGCTTATGAACTATAAACTGTTCACCCCTTCTCTTTAATGGATATTTTGTAGCAGTTGGTATTTGACAGTATTAATTCCCTATCGGCTACAACTTCTTTTCAGGCGTATCAGTGCATATCCTAATTTCTAGCCTGGGCCGGTAGGTCCCTCAGAAGTTAACGAACGCGCGAGAGAGGGAGGGGGGGGGGGGGCAGAGTAGATGGGAATTTGCCAATTTGGAACTCGAGAAAGTGATTACTCACTCACTCTGATGTCATCAGGCCCCGGCCCGCTTAAACTATAGCCCAACTGTTTTTGTAGTGCAATGAGGGTAGGGACTCGGGAATCCTTTCATCAGCAAAGAGGATCAAAGTATTTTGTGTTTGCTACCGGCCATAATGAAAGATGCATGGTTGAGAAAATATATAGCCTCTAATATTGATAAAGTCTGTTATTTATCACCAAAAGTAAATCATGCCTTTTTGCCCAAT
>NW_026556206.1:0-39919 GCF_029017545.1 Prosopis cineraria | reverse complement strand
CCAGCATAGTTTCAACTCCTAGATACTCCAGATAGAAGCCTGCATTTCAAATAAGTACAGTTAAACGCATAAAGGCATACTTAAAATTTTAGCATGCTCATTGGTATTAGAATTAGCAATACAGCAAAAATATCCTATATTTCATAGCAGTTGAATATGAAACCAATGAGCCCAAAGGAAGGAGAAGCGATTTCTTATAAAAAAAATTACCTCAGAATGCAAACAAACATACCTGCTAAGATTATCATCATCAACTTTGCCCAGTGTACAACAACACCACACCCACAACATCCTCATTGGCATAAGATGAGAAGCCTGAGTTCCTTGATAACTCTTGAGCTGGCAAACATACCACAGCAGATTCTTTGTGCTGCAGTATTTGTTCAATAATCTCATTCTCATTTCCCGGGGAGCATCTGTCCCCATCACCAATCTTGGGTGTGTTACAGGACATAGATTCCCCAATAATAACTACGAATAGGAATAAAAATCCAAATGAAACTTGCTCCTCATTAACACAAAATTAATATGGAAAAGGGAATGAAGAGCATTGTCAGTGGAAAGAGATTGAAGTTTAACACTTTGGAAGGTTATGGCATTAGTATCAACAATGAGCCATGACCATCATCACTAAAACCTTGTTTTCTTTAACTAATTGGTAAAAATAGTTCTACATTTGGGATTCTCTTAGGGTTTGTTTGTTTGGTTGGGAGGGAGGGGAGGGGCCCGGACTCCCCTCCCCTCCCCTCACCTCCCCCTCCCCCCCTCCCCTCCCCTTCCTCCTCTTGAACCAAACAGACCCTTAGTGGCAACAACAACACAGCCAATATTTTATTCAGTTATTATTGGAAAATATAAAAAACAACTAGCAACGAACAGTTTGAAGCTTACAATGATTAAATTACGCACCTCACAGAACAGGGTCACTTGTATGCCCATGACTAGGAATCCGTTTGCCAGCCAAAGATAAAAAATGCCTTAAAGGTATGAACAAATTTACCATGCAAATTTCATTAAAAAAAAATTAAAAATACCCTTGCAAATCAAGAATGGAATCATCTACTTTGTTTTTTTTCTTCCCTCAGAAAATTTTAGGCTGTCCTCATGCTTCTTGATTTTCATCCCCAACATTTGCAGATCACCTTGAAGTTTCTACAGGCACTTGTAATTATGGGAATAGTTTGTGATATGTATACCACTAAATCCATATCAGGAAACGTAATTAAAGGGTATATCTAGGATCAGATTCCATGAAATTCCATAGCTCAAATTTCTCATCCCAGTTATTCACTCCCATAGATTGAATATGAAAGAGTGAAATTCAATTGAAATGCTGACGTGGCTTTTATTTAACAGTGGATATTCAACCTACGGCAATATACAGCTGAGATGGTGAGAGTGAGAAATTTACAGCATCAATTTCTGAAGGAATTTCAAAGGATCCAAATCTGTATATATCCAAAAGAAATATGATAAAGTAATTTGATTAACCAACAACCGGTGAAAAACTATCATCCTTTTCTACTGAAAGCAATAAAAAATGATATGACAACATTAGACATCCACAACCTGAGAATGCTGGATGATGGACTCTGCCTGTGAAAAAACCTCCATTTTGCACATCATTGTTTACATCTATAGTGGTTTCATTCAAGTCAACTTTCACCAATGCTTTGGAATTTTGGACGGCCAGAAGCTGCATAAGTAGATGTTAATTGCTTGTATAAATTCAGATGATGTTTGCAATGGGGAAAATTATTGTTTGAACTCATAAACAGCCTAACTCCTAAAATCTCAAGCACAAGCTAAACATTTTAATAAAGTGATACCATAAAGGATTGGATAACGTGTGATAGACACCCTTTTCCTTTATTTTATTTAATAGTGCAACGGAAATATTTAGGAACCTGGAAGAAAACTATCCCGATATTGATGGGGTAATGCATGTCAATATATTTTAAAAAAAAAAAAATTAACTCCCTGGCATCCAAGAAAAGCAGACAATGTTGATTATGACAAACCAAATTGAGCTTCAAAACAATGGTAAAAAGCAAATGAATTTGCCGTCAGCAGTGCACTTTTTCTGGAGCGTGTGGCATGGGTGAGAGAGAAAGAGAGAGATCAATTCAATAGTCAATGAATATAAGTTACCCGTTTGGACAGAGTTTTATGTGATTATATGCTGATGAGGAAAGATAATAATATTTCACTCAAAAAGAAGAAGAAGAAGAAGAAGATAATGTCGTCCAACATGTTGCAACCATTACCTACAATGACCATAATAAAATGGAACCTTAAAATCAACATTTAATTTCTGTCACGGTATAGGTTTGGGGTTCCACTGTTCAAACCAATAACTGAAACTGTTCAAGTCCCGCAATTCAAACCACCGACTGATACCAGATTCATTGGCATTACTGACAACAATCATGCCGCAGCCACCCAATGAATATCGAATGCAAAACTTCCCATGCAACAGGTAGTTTTGGAGAAACAGTACAAGCGTTTGGGCGATTCACCATTTTCCTTGGATTCAGTTTACCAAGGAAAAGGTTTCCGTAACTCACATTTATCTGATGAAATATCCCCAAATCGTAATGATGACAAAACCAGGATTATTCAATGTGCAATTAAAACTTCTATCATAAAACTTTCTCAATAGCATCTCCCAGACCATTCCAGTGTATGTTGATACGGTAGTTGTCAGTTAAACAAACTTTATTTTCTACTTTTTGTTATGGCACAATCAAGAATAGCCCCAAAATTGAGGAGTAAGAAAATAAAAACCGCCATTGCTGAACAAAATTGTTTCTTTGATGATTTTCCGAGCATTCCAAATGATAAAAATGGTCCAAAAAAACATGACTTCTCTTTGCGGGACCCCACCAAGTCAGTTTAAAAAAAAAAAAAACAGAGAAAACTACACGAATCACTCGATACAGGATACGATTGGCATCTGAATCTGGTGCACCGATTGACCCGTTCACGGATTGATAATCTCTGAAGATTAAAAACAGACATGCATTGCAAGCCCTAAGTTTCGCCTGGTTTGGGAGAAATTCGGGGGAAAGAAAGAGGAAGAGAAGTGAACAGTAATAATTGGACACCAAGATGAAATTCGAAGCTGAAGTAGAGTGGTGGTAGCTAAATAACAGATGGAGATGAAATTGGAAAATGACGAAGAGAGATAGAGAGAAATGCACCTTGTGGGAGGGCTGATACATGACTGAAGACTGGAATATGCGGACTGGGTCTGGGTGTGCTCGTTCTTTGCGGTATGCAGCTCTAAACTTCCAAGTACGAAGAGATGGGTTTCTCTCCGTTACTTCGGTTTCTCTCCTTTATTTTCTTTCTCTTTTTTTTTTTTTTTTACTGTAAATCTAAACTGTTTAATTAATTGTTTTAAAAAAAGTTATTAAATTTAAGTTATCAAACGTAATTTAACAATTCAAATTTACAGTGAACTCTCCTTTGTTCTCTCCATCGGTCAGCGATCGTCCCTCGCGCCTATAAACGCAAAGCGTCTCTCGCCTTCTCAGCACGCCCTTATAACGTACTGTCAACCCTAAGGGAGCCGCGAAAAAAACTGTTAAATTAAATGCTGTCATAAATTCATAATTCAACGAATAAATATTTGATTTAGTATATAATACTCACCCCGTCATTTTATATAAGAATCTTACAAAATTTAGGGAGATATTAATAATGTGTGATTTTCACAAATATTTTTGATAAATTCAACTCCCTACTATCTCTCATTAATCAAAATGAAGATTGATAGGGTGTTCCTATAAAAAAAAAGTTTATTTTTTTTTTGGGCCAACAGAGGATTGCCTTTTTTAAATGCATTTGGAAATGTTACAATTATTATTTACAAAATAAAATTTTCAAGTAATTTTAACTGCATCCATTAATTTACGTGATTCAGTTAAAAAGTTCTTATAAAAAAATATATTTTATTTATTTAAAAATGTAAGACATTTTTGAGGAGTTAAATGTTAAAAAATGAAAGGTATTTTTAATCTTTTGAGATTTAATCATTACCTTTTTTTTAAAAGTGCTCCTATTGATAATGATTTTATATTTATTGTAGAGTGTTTAATAGAGGTAAATATGAAAAAATAGGATTAGTTTGAAAGTATGTAATTACTTTATTGGAGATAAAATTCGATTAAAAATGTCTCACATTTTTAAATGGAGGGAGTATTATATTATTTATGAATAAGTAAAACATGGTTATGTTATTAAAAAAATTAATGACTCATAAATATTTACATTATTATTTATTAATATCGATTTTTTTGGTGAGATATAAAATTATTATACTTATAAAACATTTTAGTGTTTTTTGTAATTTTTTTTGCTGACATGACTATTATGGTCCTAGGAAGAAACAAAGAAATTAAAGATAGTTAAAAAAAAAAAAAACAACCCTTCTTTATTTACCAGCTCAAATGTGATATAGTGCCAGTGTGTTGCAATTTTTTAATTGAATAGATTATAATTGTATTTGTTTTCCATAATTAGAGGAAAGAGAAAAGAAAAGGATAAACAGATGGGTCAAACATTAAAAAATATGAAGCATTTTTTTTAAGTTAAATGTTGAAAATTATAAGATATTTTTAATTTTTAAATGTGTAATTAATAAGTTTTTTAAATATTATTAATAAATAAATTAATTAATTATTCACTTTTAAGTAAGACCCCTATTAAATAAAAACAAACATAAAAAATGATATAAATTTAAAAAAATTAATTAATTTGTTAAAGGTATGATTTAATTAAAAATAATTTATATTTTTTAAGGAAAGAAATATGTTCATATAATTATAAATATTCCTTCTCTTTCTTTCTTTCCATTTCACTGTTTATTACAATCAATGAGAGGGATATCTTTGCGTGCGGTCCATTTGTCAATCGATTTAAATTTTGAGGTGAAAGATTGCAATTGTCAATTTGACAGCACTGATTTATAAACTTGAGTTTTTTTTTTCCAATGAAAAAAATCTTCGTATTAAGAACAATAAACGAAGTCCCAAAATATTCACATTCTAAACTTGATCATTAGCTTGGTTTTTTAGGTGGAGCTTGATTATTAACTTTTGACAGTGAAAACAGCATATTCAATATGAAGAAAGTTACATGAACATGAATTCTTTTTCCTACTTATTTTAAATATCTTTTCTTTTGGTTACGAAATTATCATGATGATTTAGTGGTATCATTACACTCAACTGACTGACATCTTAACTTTAATCATCTTAATTTCATGATAGATGTTGTTTCTTTTAAAGATTTCATTGCTAGAAAATTTGATATAATGATCAATTTCATAAAATATAAAATGATTACATAGGAAATTTAAGTTAACTTAGAGTCAGTGAGGGCAGTTGAAAATGGAGTTTTTGGCCTCAAAGCTCAAGACTAGCAATGACAATTTAAAATAGTGTAGAACATGAAGTGCAAATAAAATTATGCAAATTAAATGCTCAACATTTTACCCACAAGCGCTTGATTCAATTAGTAAGAATCATATTAGCTTCATCAGAAGTTTCAAATTCAAATCCTAAAAATATAATAACGTTTAGTGGTAGAGCACCTAAAATGATCCCGACTTGGCGCAATCCAAATAAGTATGAGCTAATAATTTTGGACACCAGATTATTTATTATATAAAAAGGGGGGAGAGAGAGAGAGAGAGAGAGAGAGAGAGAGAGCTCCCATACTCTCTACTACCAAGTAGTCGGCAAGTTTGATAAGTTCTGAGCTACAGAATTTGACCCAAAATGCTACTACATAAATTAATGCGTGCTCTATAGCAATAAATGTTCAAAACCCGCTATGCAAAAGCTATATAATGCATATTCAATATTCAGAGTGGCAGTCTTTTTTTTCCTTGTCAACCATATTCACAGGAGCTTATTCATGTAAAATTGAGCTGTCCGTTATACTGGGTTTATATTCCAACAATTGGTTTTCGATCATAGGCCCCGAGTCATCCATAATCTTCCCATATCGGCGTTGTCTTCTGCGGAACTTCTTCAGGTGCTTATCGTGCAATTCAATCACATTTCTTATATCATCCTCAAGGCCCGTTAACTTATCCCTCAGTTCCCCAATCTTAGCTATCATTTTTCTAGTCTCTGGAGTGGCAAGCACCGGACTCTCAAGAGGAAAGCATATTGAAGGATTCCTGCAGGAAAGAATGAGTAAAGTGAGTTATAGTTCACTATCATCCTTGTCATATCACAAACATCTGGAGAACTGAATACAGATGCTACTTGGAATTAGATTTGAATCATCATGTTAATGACAAATCTCCATCAATGTCAAATCCGAACACTTGTTCACTGTAAGTCAAGGGGCATTTTCCGTTTTCGCTCACACCTCAACAACACATCACCCACTGGAGAGTATTGAACACATAAATGACAAGAAATAGAAGCAGGATAAACACCTATGGACATAGTGAAGAACAGATTTAGAATCTGGCTTGAAAAGCGATAAGTTGCATTCAGTGCCTCATCAAATTAGAATGACAGATTAAGAAATGGACAAATAGATGGGATGACAATCTCAAGATCGCGCTTCCTTGATTCAGTCATTCCAATTTCGTTAACTCATTTAGTTTTCCTCCCTACAGAAATAAAAATATTTAGAAGCATGAAAAAAAGAAAAACACATGGTCACAAACACTAAATGTAGGCTCTGAACAAGATATACGGCATGAAATGCATGACAGCTGGATAATATACATACACACAACAGCCAGAGAGATATATACCCGTAACCAAGAGAGATTAGTCCACGTTCTCTTACAATGCCGCCATCTAGTGAAACAGCTCCATCCTCTATACAGGCACGAGCAGCCATCATATGCTCCCTTGTTTCATAAACTTGGAGCTTCCTGAATAGACTGAAAAGCACAGTCTCCCGGAGACCATGTCCCGTAGAAGTCCTTGTTTGCAAATGATGATCATCCAGCTCAATCATATTAACAGCATAACCCAAAAAACCTGCCGGCATACTGCCATTTGGCAAAGTAGGATATGGCAAGGTCAGCTTCCTCTGAGGGTCATGTCCTTGGCAACGCCCATTGTAAGGCCTGTCATGTACATATGCATGGGCATAACACTTTAAAATGCAGGAAAAAAAACATAGAAATTTGGCCCCAGCTCCCAGACTTGTGTGTTTCACGCTTTCATTGAAAAAGATAATCCATACAACAATTTTTTTTTAAAAATGCAAAGCTCACATTACCTTATATCTTCAAGGCACAAAACAAGGAAACGCCTACATATAACTTTTCCAAGTGTGGCTGCTTCAGCATGTAAAGCAAGTGTAGAATCAACTTCTCCACTTTGTGTATACCTCTCAAGAGCACTTGCAGCATCAAAGGTTCTACAAACGACAGACAGCATCTTATCTTCTCCAAGATACTCTGCTAATATTCTGCAGACAAGATACTTAGAACATGGTTAGAAGTAGATAGAAATAATTTTCCTCTATATCAGCAACGAGAGAAACAATGAAGGTAAAAGAGCAAGACCTGCTAAGCTCAGGGCTCTGAACAGTACCAAGAAGTGCAACCAGGTTTATTATATCGTTCATGATAGACTTCTGTGGCATTTGGTTCGGCAAGAGACTGCAGATAACAGCAGCTGCTGAGTTTTCCATGCATTGTATTCTTTCCTTCAGTTCATCTTTGGTGAATAGACAATTTATATTACTCAATTGACGAGGACCAACCTTTTCTGTGAATTAAGATAAGCACAATCAACTGGGTCATTGCTTTATTTTCCATCAACTTCTTAGATCAATGAGTCATAAAGAACCAAGCATAATCCATGCAGAAACGCACAAGAGCACAGGTGCAACAATTGAGACGGAAAGGCCCAAAATGCAAAAGGACTATTTAGGAAAATTATTCTAGACATTATCTATGTAGAGTATAATGGTGTCGTATAATTTATATAATTGATCCTACCTAGTAGAATAAGATTTCTTCTTGTTGTTGTTGGATCTAAATTATATTGACCTTTAATTGCCAAAATGCCCTAAATAAGGTTTTTTTTAACAAAAATTACAACATCAATGATGAAACTAGATATGATATATTACTTTCAATTTGATTACTCAAAAAAATTACACATTTTTTTGGAGCTGTTAACTGTTAAGTATAATTTGTTTGTGATTAGCTATATATATATACATAGAGAGAACCTTGCAACTCCAACACCTCTTGCTCTGTTTTAGCCTTGAGATTATTAAGATCAAGAAGCGTCGTTTCAATTTGTCCAATATCTTGACCAATCTTGAGGATGTCTTGAAGTTCCTGCAAAATAGATGCATCTTAATACACAACTACAGTTGCGACAGAAGATGGAATTTAATGCAATTAACATTTCCATATCTTCTTTCCATATAGTATTGTCAAAAATGGAAGTAAAGCATGTTATCCGTTTGTCAAAAAGTAGATCAAGTAAAGTCTGTAAACTGCAGGCAATTGACATTCTTTATCGATAATCTGACTTATAATACTTTGCATGTGTGTTAACTTGAACTAAAATTTTATGAGTTGTTTACTTAAATATTTTTTTTAAAAAAATTGATGGATTCTTTCATGTTCAGGCTTTGATATGTTGTCTTTGGTTAGAGAAAAGTGCGCGCGCGCGTATATTGGTTTCGTTCATCATTTCATCTTATGCATGTGAGCTCCACTTTCAATTTTTTTTTTTTATTGCCAACTATACTAACATGACCAATATAAATTAGGATCGATATAAATTAATTTAAGCATGATCCTTTTTATGTTATTATTGAATTCAATTAGGATCAATATAAATTAAAATAGAAAAAATATGGTCATTGATTCCTACACTTTAGCATGTTTTGAATAGTCTTTAGTTTCAGTTACGATATTTTAAATATGACAACAGTGTCAGATAATTCAATGGAAACAAAATTACTCTGATCCCAAACAAAGATATTTAATTCCATTAAACAAGTTTATCGTATGAGCTTTCGTGCATGTTGAAACACAGACCACCTCCCATTCCATCTAGAACGTCTACGTAAAAGGGTAAAAACATAGCTGAAAATATTTCTTGTACCTCATCCTCATTTACAAAGGAGATCACTAAGTTCTTATCTTGATTAAATGATGACAAGTCCTCCAGTTGCATCATCCTCTTATCTAAATATGGAAATTGGCTGTCATCATGCTCCACTTTTGGAGCGTTTGCAATAGGGACCTGCACCCAAGTCCAACCAATTATACCATAGCATTTGGTTAAAATTTAGAGAAGATATTATTTTTCCAACCTCAACAGTTATGTTTAGCTCTGGATACTGAGAGTGAGCGGCTGAAAAGCAAAAGGTCTTTTCATCTGGTGGAATGGATATCGCATGGACAGTGCAGCACCCGTGCTCGAAAGTGTATTGGATAAATTCCTGCGCTTGAATAGACACTGACTTGATTATAAGCATATGAGATTGGCCATCTTTATCATTGTGATGAATATCCATATCTACATCTCCATCAGGATCAACAACTTCAAAAACAAGGTTTTCCAATTGACCGCCAGCAATACAGATATCAGGCAACTGAAAAGCATGCATATAAAATTGTTCTTAAATGACAACGAAAAAATGCACATATTTAAAACCACTAGAAATAAGAACATATAAATCGTCAATATGCAACATTTTCAAAACCAACCTTGGATGCGATTCTCAATTTCCTCCTCACAGTCGAAAATTTCTGCTCAAAAACTATTTTGTCTTCAAACAGAACAGATAGGGATGCTGTACAATGTAGAACGCAAATGAGACTAGAAGTAACAAAACACAACCGCACTAATCATTGAACAGCCATGAATATCTTTCTTTCAATGAGAAACAGCCATGGCATTTTGATAGAGCTGGTGATTCCCTAAAGATTTGGACATCATTTCCTAAGGCGTATGGAAAACAATCTAGGAAGGGAAGTGATTTAAGAGAAGACTAATACCAGTAGTCAAGAGATTTATACCCAGGTTTACAACTGTCAGATTAAAATGGTAAAAGACAAGTCAGGTTAGGTGTAGCCAGAGGTATGGGCAGTGTTGGTAAGGGCAATGACTACTTTCTGGGGTGTAAGATTCATCCTTTCTGATAAGGGGTGAGAGGGTTCAGTCTCTTGAAGAGGAACTGTGTTGGGAGAGTTCTGGCCTCTCGAAAGTCCAGAGTCTGTGTCTTTTGCTTTGTTCTTATTTTGTAATTGTTATTTTGATTGTAATTTCAGTATCTGGGTGTCAAAAGAGTCGTGGGTTGGCTTGAGTTCCGTCGTAATCTGTTTTAGTTGTGCAGTAAAAGTACTATCCATCCCAAGTTAAATTCCATTTCCTTGCTGTCTATTTCTGGCTTTTGTCTGTTATTAGCTTATTACAGCTGAGGGCTCAAACAGTCATTCCCAAAACCCTCATAAAGGAAACTAGCGCAAAGATGGTGCTAACAATAGTGCATTCGGAAGTTTCAGGATGCAGGCCAAGAAATATGGAAGAAACGTTAACCCTGATCTAATGTTGAAATTAGATATTAATTGATGAGATGAATTGCAGCAAATTTATGATTTTCATACCATGTTCTCCGAAACCTGCAATCAACTTCAGTAGACCACTGAGGTCAATTTTTCCATTAGCATCAACCTGAAAATCAAAAGTAAGGGGAAAAAAATTCCTGTTAGCGATCATGCATACAATTAAATCTCTACTGTGTCTCGCCCGTTTTAGGCCAGGAACACTTCAATCCGATGCTCCAAGATTTGCACACCTTTTTTAGATAAAGAGTCAATTTTATCAAACAATACAAAAAGCAGTTTTTATACATCCCCAGAACAGAATTAATTCTTCATAAATAAAAAATATGTCGAAGATTGCTAGAGCAACGTGACCTTTCGTGTCATGCCCACATGATCTTCAATGACGAAGTTTGACAAAGACAAAGTAACCTCTGAACCTTTAGACACGTGGTTTCCATATGCATCAAACATCTTAAAGGTAAACATTAATAAAAAAGTTAGCAAGAAAATTCAAGAGCGGGACAATTACTTCCAAGTTCCAATATATTGAAAGTAGAGACTCAGCATAAAATAAAGAATGACAAATATATGGGTAAAAAGTCTATCTCCAAATTAGAGGAGCAACTTGTAAGCATTTATGAATAGGAGCTCACTGGCTACGACTTTCTGAAGTTATCCTGGGCAAAAGTATTCATTGTACCACTTGATTGCATTAATCATTAGAACGAAAAGCAATCAATGCAAGTGAAAAACAATTCCTTTCAAGATGTCAACAAATTAAGAATATATAGATGTGTGCCTGTTTCTACAGAAAAATTGAATAATTATGGACATATTAAGTTATTTTTCCGTGGTGGATGAAAATAACTATCATATTCCTACATGGTTGATTACATGTTAGTTCTCTAGTTTAACCAGCTCCACATGAGAAACAAAAACAATTAAAAACAGACATCAGGAAAAGGTAGCAGCATTCAAATTTACCTACCTCCAATACGAACTCCTTAAACACATAACCAGGAAGCAGCTGGTTTTTCACTATTGGTGACCGGAGTTCAACACGCTTAAGAGTGGAAGGCTTCACAATCACTCTTTCCTCACAATTTTTACAGCTTGATTGGATCTAGCAGGTTAAAATCCAACACAAAATATTGATTTGTCAATGACACATTTAAAATAAGAGCTTTTTTTTTTTGAAAAAAATAAAAGGTTTCCATGCCTTCTTACAAGAGAGAATGAAAACACGTAAGCACCAGCTTTGTGAAATAAATCAGGGAACTTGCATCCTAGGGGAAGAAGTATAAGCCATTAAGCCCTTTATAAGCTCCTGATGACACGCGTTCTGAAAGAATAACATCCTGGGAATTTTTGCTTTCATCCTTAAATTTGACTTCCATAGTCATCTCCGTATTGCTCTTGAAAATACCCTTCGGGTCTAACTTTTCTGCATTGCCAGGCATAAAATTTGTGGGCCTAACAACTGCCACAACATGGGTTGGGGGAACTTGACCAGCAAAAATGGGGGTATTAATAGGTAATGTCTGTAGACGAAAATGAAATGTTCCCAAGAAATTAAACTTCTGTAAGGAAAAACAAAGGAAATAAAATAGAATGTAGAAGACAGGAAATGTTGACTATTCCAGGTCCTCAACCAAAATTAGTCTCTTAGAGCCAGAGAATTCAATAATAGTAGTTCTTGAGGAACAAGGTCACACAGTCATTGAGAAAAGAGAAGGTGGAGGGTCAAAATCTAAAATACTAACCCCATCAACCTCCAATTGCTGACAATGTGGAACACTCAGCAGCTCGACAATAGCAGGAGATTTCTGTTGTTTCTGATGAAGCTGACTATCCCATTCAATGCTTTCAATAGGTACAATCTGGTACATCCGTTCATATTTCTATGTGCTAAAAAAAATCTCAAATTATGGCCAAGAAGGATAAACTTGCAGAGTAAGCAATAACCTTTCCAGAGTCAATCACGCTTAAAGGTAAGGATAAAGAACTCCCAAGGTCCAGATTTGCATGTTCATCATCCACGGAAAGGACACAGCCATTGTCATTCGGGACATCCATTGACCTGCAATATAAACACAACAAATACTGAGAAACTGACGCAAGGAATCATATTATTATTAAATAAAGTTCTTTTAATGATAACAATGACTTACCTACATATGATTCGGGCCTCTCCTATTAACAAATAAACCAAAGAGAGTCATATTCTTTATATTATGAAGAACCCACAAGTTAGAAATAGAATTTTCACAAGAATGTGATGCTACTGTCATAATGATATTATAAGCATCTCAAAAAATAATATAAATCGTCATTTCCCCCGGCAGTGGGAAGAAGTAGCTTAGAATTTGAACGACAATTTTAGATAACAATCAATAGACATACACTGTAATTATGGTAAAAATTTAAACTCTACCCCCTCCGCACCACGCATCAAGGGTTTACCATAAAAGCAACAGACATTGTATGAAATAACCAAAAGTGATATAGGATTACCTACAACTGCAAAATCACTTCTACTCTCTTTTTCGGTGACAGACTTCCGTTTATGGTTAGAGTTCAACATGAGAAAAAATAAATAATAATTTATGCTCGAGAAGATAATCACTTCTACAACTACAAAATCACTTCCATTTATTTCATAATTTATGCTCGAGAAGATATTTTAAACCATGGATATAGTTCAACAAGTTCTTGTATATTGCACTACCATGATAACTGTTCTTCTGAATATCATTACTACTTATGTTTTGAAGTAATAAATTAAGGGGCAAATATACTAACTTTCATTGCTAACAAAATTTATTTCTCGTTCATAAAATGAGTTATATGAATAAATATATATTCTTAGTATTATTTTAGAAATCAACTTTAAATTTTTAAGAATGCCTATTTATATATTACGTCCGAAACAGTAATTTATGCAGTATCGTGAAGGAAGGGGAGGGGGTGGTGCGGTCTATTATCTACGAGCTTACCCCCAGCGTCCCCTTCGAATCCATCCAGCAGGAAATATTCTATAGTTGCATAAATATTGTGGCGGCGCCCCGCGCATGCTCCCTTCAGTAATTTGATTTTCTCACCACGATTCCATGATTTTTCCTTTCGCTTCAACTTCTGATGAACCCTTACAACTGCACGTAATTGAGGCAATAAAATGATAGATAAATACAGATTTAAATACAGATTTAATCATGTCCAGAAGAGATTCCCACTATTCCATGATTTGTTTGCCTACTGCAAAAAGTTCATAAAGAAAGAAACCCATTGAAAGACATCAAGTGGAAACTAGAATATGATCAGTTAATCATTTTTAACTAACCATCAGAAGAGATGCCGAGTGCCTTTTTGTTTGGCGGGGAGACGATAATAACTGGCTGATCCTCACCAGAATCGACTTCTTCATCATACCGCTGATGCATTTGAAAAATCCAATCTTGATATTCCCTTTCCAGCTGGGACGGAGTTAACAGCTTCCCAGCTCTACGAATTTCAACTACAACATCTAGTGATTTAAAATAACTGATGAGTCCGATGTTTTCTTCCCAGCTTCCCAGAAACAAGGCAGCAAAGCTGAACTAGAGTCATGAGTAAAACAAATAAAGGGAGATTACCACTCTCTTTCTCAGGAACTTTACTGCCTATTTTCTTCAAAGCAGAGGTAAAGGGATTGTGGTGAGCTAGATCAGTCTGAAAAAACATGTATTACTTAATTGTCATTATGTACCATTCCCCGCAAATATAGTTCCGCTTGCACATATGTTTGTTGCACGTGTTGCGTGACCGTGTCAGTGAATACAGAGAAATTAATAACAAATGCATGACAAATCCAGGAAATATGAGAGACAAGCACGGTGTACAAGTATAGCTTGTATAACCTTGGATGGTGTTGGCTTGAAACCTCCGTCGGTCTCTGCAAAACACAAAGTTCTAGATGAGGACTCAGAATTTAGCAAACTAAATTAATTGCGCCCAAGAAAGCAATAGTGTGGTGACGCGGTACCTATAAAGCATTTCACCCTTAAACAACATCTCTTCAACTGGTGAGCCCTGTTCCCTTTTTGTTCCTCAAATCCATAAAAGGAAGCATATCCTGTGGTAAAGAGAGAAAAATCTCAAGAGCAATCACACGTATTCAGATTATGTCTGAAGATAGCATCTTGTACGAAAGAAAAAGCAGTTGAGGTGAGCAAATGACACACATAACAACTTCCAGCTGACTCCTTGATTAGCTACTGACTTTGGGAATGATGCCTAACTAGCCAGCTAACTTACGGTCAAATAGATCCATGTTTTCTTTAATTCCGTTTGTTATTTAAAGTAGTGATCGTTGAGTGTGACTCACAAACCCTTATCTCCAGAATCAAATCAATAATGGGATATAATAATCCATGATCAAGCATATAAAATAGCTAGGAGTATTAAGGTACAGCCAAAAAAAAAAAAAAAGATACAAACTCGAAGCCAATGATGAACTTTTACCCAACGAGCATCTGGAAGTAGACGACCCAGCCGACGAACAGAGACACGACTAAAGTTTTGGAAGTCCTCTTTAGTTTCAAAACCGTCAGCCTTCAACTTCTCCAAGACCCTCTCAATATTCTCCTTTCCCTGAAATTTAAAAAATCTTTCCTTTTTACTCTTAAATTTGTAAATTGTGAATTATAGAAAACGGGTTATGTCTCGCTTTTACCTCTCTGAATGGGAGATACACCAACCTCAGACGTGCATTTGCTTCTCGAGATGATCTTGACCCTAAAACAATGATTTTGAAGTAGAATTAAACATTGGCAATTTTTCTGACAGTCCATCAAACATTTATGTAATGAAATGGTACAAACACACGGCACATCATGGCGTATAAAAATTGAATGGGTTACCTGGACTTCTCGTGCTGTCAGAATGATGCATAGAGGAAAAATGAAGCTGTAAAACAAACTCAGGGCCATTGCAAGAGTGCCAATTGGTGATTGCAACCTCCCCACCTTCAACTTCCGTCAAATCCACACCATTAACCTGTGAAATTAGCAGGTCCAATCTTACTTACATATTAGAGTAAACTAGACAACTAGGCATGAGTCCCATGCATTACGTAAAATCCTCTCTCTCTCTCTCTCTCTCTTGGCAATACATAGGCAAGCATCAGCTTGAGAAAAACGGATACATAAAATCTAAAAAATAAATAAAAATAAAAATAAGTGTTCGAGGTTCATAACTTATAAATAATAATTGTTTTGATACGTGTGTATATCTTTTATTTTATTATAAGACACTTTTAATTATTTCATGCATTTTAAAAAAAATTCTTTTATATTATAAAAATATATTTTTATTTTTACCCTTAATTTTAAACAGCAATACAATTATATTAAGTATTTTCACGTTAATAAAAAAGGGTGAAATTAAAATTAAAAGCTGAGAGAGTATGTTATATATTGACAGTTTATTGTTGTTATTTTATTGCTCAAGTATTTTGGTAATCATGCATTGCAAGCTCATCTTGACTTTTTTCTCATCCACAGCTAGTCGTATAATTTTAAGATTTACATACGATCTCATATAATAAATGAAAGGGTGTAAAACTAACCATATCTTTTTTTAATACAAATTAAGGGAGGCAATATGGTAAGAGAGCAGAAAATAAATCCAAAAATAAAACCTCGTAAAAAATGTTTTGGTAGACTAAACTCCGGTATTTGTAAGAATCTTATAATTAATGTGACATTTTAGAGGAGTATTTGGTCAGCTGCCATTAAGTGGAAAAAGGAATAGAATGACAAGACAGGGAAAATGCAATTAGATTGCATCCAATTCTTATGCATCAATTCTGACAGATTACTGAATTTCATAACATTGATTTGATAATGAGCTATTGAAATAATAATGCTAACGCAAGAACCTGGAACTCTATTGGTGTAGTAGTCTTCCTTGTCTTAGACATGTCATCACACTGCAGGAAAGGATTGCTTTAGTAGACAACAGATAACACTGTACGACCATCTTAATGTCAATGATTCTCGTTATAAAGCCAAAGCAGCATATAAGCCAACAAAGGATTTCCTCCGAACCTGAATGTAGGGGAAATATATGTCCTTCAGGTGGCACTGAAGTTTGGAGAGGTTACCCTTGAAGTCTGAACAGAAAATCTCAACCTGCAAATAAATTTCAAATTATTATAACAACCAACTGAATTTGCATGGCCAAGAAAATATTTGATGTTTAAACTAGACGCCCAAGTAAATATAAAATGAAGAGAAATAAGGGCAATTTTGTCAGATATGCACCTTCATACTATTTTATGACTCGTTGATAAATAAAAGTATATTGATAAGACTTGTATAATGAAACTGCAGCATATGATAAAATATCCTGATATCAAAACATTCATAGGCACCAAACGTTTTTATGAAGTTTAGGGAGCGCATCATCTCAGAAGACAGAAGATTAATTACCCCCCATTCTCGGGGAAAAAAAATTAATCAACAATGACGGCAAAAATAAAGGGTTTGTGAAATCAAGGTCAGCGTCGAATGTTAATGTTCTGAATAAGAACATCCGCGAGCGAAATGCGGGTATTGTTTATCCTAATTATCACAACGTGGCAAAAGAGAGTTAAATTTCATGGATACAAATTATGTACAGGAGTAAATAACTTGGCGGGAAATAACGACTAACTAATTTACAAAACTGTTTTCAATGAACTCTGGTAAAAGTTATCCGAATCTAATACTTACATTCATATGTAATGTAACATAGAAGCAAACAGAAAAGGATATGAAACTTGATATGAAACTTATAAAAACCTAGTTAAATAAATGATCAGGTGGTGGCACTACTTCTAAGGCACAAAAAGTGGCAATAGACAAAATTTGAAGTGTTCAAAAAGAAATTCAAAGTGTCATAAACGTGAACTGTTCGTGTGCGTAGAATAAGACAGCTCACTTTCTAAAATATTTGTCGCATTTGAGAACAAAAGTCAAATCCCCAGGGTTATATAAAAAGAAGAAAGGGGAAAAAAAACGAGGAGAAGAAATAAAAGATCATGGGCACTAACTACCTTTGTGAAACTGCCATGATTTGAATCCCTGACTTCTTCCTCTGAGGGATCCCTGATGCCACCATCAGTCTAAAATGACAGAAAAATAAACAAAAGTAACGGAATACCGTTTGCTAACATCCCAAACAAATAGAAGTATGCACAAAAAAATATTGTACTGATGAGGAATCATGATTACCTTCCAAGTTAGATCGGAGTTAGACGGACTTAGCAAAGCTTCTCTCTCAAGATGCAACATGTAGACTTTCTTGATGTGTTTTGTCTTGGAGGAAACCACGGTCCGCCTATAAAAGAATAAAATATAGAGGATAGGGGGGGGGGGAGATAGGAACTCAGAGTATAGAGTGCTTAAACAAAAACACAGGTGAAAAATGGAAATTCGTTTAAAAATTACCGCCCCAAATGCATAGATGCAATAGGTCCACCGTATCCAAACATCCCAAAATAAGGCTGCACAGTCACCCCAAATAAATGGAGAAAGCTTAGAAGATGACACGCATGGGCAAACTTAAGCTACCATTGTGGCAAGAATGTAATGAATGTCGGAGCACAAATTGTAATCCACAAAAATTATTCAATAATCCCTATTACTAAGATACACCGTGCAGGAATATTAGAAGGCCTGCCCTGCAGGCTACAGGATAGGAGTAGTCAGACTGTTTAGGAAAATTTAGGAATTCAGGATGCAATTAAAACAAAAGAACAGAGAGTCCTGAAAATTAATGGTACCTTCAAATATGGAGGTTTCCCCCCTATAGCGAGTGATTTATATGATCTATGAAGTGAAGCGCCCATCTTACCCCTGAGAAGAAGAAAAGAATTCAAAATAAAGTGAATGCGTAAAACAATCTAAGATTTTTATCTCCTCAAATCTGATTCTTATCCTGGAAAGTCAATTTCAACATGGGAGGCAGCAAATACTCGTATAGTTTTAAATTCCCAGATCACACAATAGCAATTTCAAACACACGAGTATATTGAATCAAAAATTAAGACTGGTTTCAAATCTCGGTATTCCATGAAACTTATAGCACAGTTTGAACATAGGTCCCACAACTTTTTCTCCTCTAGTCCCTAATCCTAACACCTGGGCACAGAGTTATGCGGCCTTCAATAACGTTGTCCGTGTCCGGAAACAACCGACTTGCAAACATCGCAATTTTAAGAAATTCACAAAATAAAAAATCACATACCACTTCACTAAGGAATTTTCATCAGTGTCATCCATTCCGGAGCCAGTGTCAAAGATTGAAATCTTATCCCCATCCAGATCTATTCTGCAAATAAAGAAAAATGAACATCACCGTGCTAAGAGATCAACCAAACAATAGCACATTAATTAGGTGCAATCATCAGGCAATATTTATTCAAACAAATACAACTACCAAAACCGTAATTATTAATTCCCTAGCATTTGGTTACTTGGTTAACGGTGCAACTTCCCCGTAGCATCACTGTATCATGCTACAGAAACAATTTTCATGCAAGTGTAGCTCATGTAATATGCAGCATATAATTAAAACAACAACAGCACAAACTAATTTGAGTATTTTGCATAAGCTACGACCATTCTCAGAGCATGATATGAGATGACTGGAATGGCATGCTCCTCTCTTGAGCTGTTATACGGTTGACAAAGAAACGGAGAAGATGACAGGGAAATCAAAGGTATAGCTCAATGATAATTCCAATGGTGTTGCTTTTGATGACAGGGAAAGTGTTAGTTTAGATGTGATCATCAGATTAAGCTTAAATTCAAATATTTTTGTTAAGCATAAATGTATTTTATGATTTAAAAATGTAATGCTATAATTTGTAAATGAGTATTATATTATGTGTTGCTAAGAAGTTTTTAACGTGATTTTCACTTTCTATATATATTAGTTATTATCAAATAAATTTTGAATTCCTTTTCAAATCGTATACTATAGTTTTATGTAATTTGTGCAGAACAAAATGCTTAATAATATTATACTGTATTGCTTCAAAAAAAAAAAAAAAAACACTTAGACAACGTAACTTGGTGCAATTTGATGCTTGAAAACTGGAAAATCATCAAACTGCTGGCATACCTAACAAGTCTTCTCTCATTTTCCCGATTATACCACACAGCTTGCAATGAATTATCCTGATATATAAACAGAAGTGTCGGTGTCAAAATCTTCAATATTGCATTTGGAAATAATGAGTTTATTTTCTCAGTTGTGTCAAAGATCTCACAATCAAGTCTGCAAGAGCTGTTTCGAAAGTGTATTCTTCGGGAAGCTCCAACAGCAGATTAGTATCTGGTGTTAAATCCCACATATTCTGCATATTGAACACGACTTTAACGTACGTAGCATGGAACAAAGGATGTTCAGAGAAACCAAAACCATAATCTGATTACCGATTTACCGTTTAAAATATACACTGAGACAGACAAGCCTAGGAAACAGAAAACTAAGGAACATGAACAAGAAAAGTCCTTATAGAATACGAACCTTGAAAGTGCAGGCAATGTCACCGCACTCATCCTAATTCAGAGAGATTAAAAACGCATCATCAGCAAGTAGGAAAAATAACGCCATCAAGCGTAACATAAATTTAAAGAAAGATAATTGCATAAAATCCTAGGGATGTCTGCAAAGTGATAGAGCTAGTTATTTTTTCCCTAAAAACAAAAACTAAGAAAGATCAGGATCCCGCAATTTCAATTCTGTGCTTGACCAGTTCGGTAATAAGATTTTAAACCGGTAAACCTTTCCAATGACGCCGTTGTTGTTGTCGTCGTCGTCACTTATGTATACTTTTCTCTTTCTAGAGCCCCTATATTTTTTCAATGACCCTTCCATAACGTCAAAGCCTTCGAATCTGTAAACAGACGAACAGAACTGACAGAAGTAAAGAACTTCTAATTATTTTCCCTGAAATCGTTGGAGCGAACAAGTTGATAACATAAACAGTAGAATGCTTTCGAAATCATTAAAAACCAGCACGTCCTTGGATTTTCGATATCTACTTTGCATTTAATGTACCCACGAAAAAAAAAAAAAAAAACCGGCTTTGCATGACTGCCAGGTGCAAAAGCACATAACAGTCAACCTCGAAGAATATATTCACGCAAATAAAAATACAAACAAAAAAATAATGGAAACTAATAGAGCTGAATAAATTATAAACAAACGACCCTGACTGAGCGTCTATTCTCATTTATATGAAAGAAAGAAGCTCTGTTTTGAAGATTAAAAAGACTGAAAACAAAGTTTCATACAGTTCAACAAGGGACACTTTTGGATACAGCTCGATCGTCGCGGGGCACTGAAGATTTTGCGAAGAACAACGCAGAGAACGCTATGGTTTTATATATATTGCAGAGAGAGAGAGAGAGGTCGGAAGAGCAAGCAACGGTTAGGAAAGGGGCGAGTGACTGAGGGAGCATTCACGGCAATGGGAAGCGAAGAGGCACTAAAGCACTGAGCTGTGTGTTTGCGACCCTGGTATGATGGAATCGGGAACGTCCGCGCATATCATGCCCCTCGCGCAGAAAAATAAGGTGGGGACCACTGGTGTCTGGGGACACTTGGTTTTCAATTTTTATTTTTTTCCCGCAACGCACTTGGACTAATCGAAGAAACAAACGGCCCAATAAAATACAGACAGACACGCGAAAATAACATATTATATCATGTTATAATTCTATTTGTCAGAAAAAAATTAGGCAGTAATTGTTAAAAATTTCGGGCAAACTGGTCTGGTGTATAAACTCCTCCCCCCGTTTAAATATACAATGTATTTTTAAAAAAATTAAATAATTAAAATTAAGATATAATCATTATTTTTTTTAAAGTGTTTCTATTAATAATGACTTTATATCTATTGTAAAGTGTTTAATAGAAGCAAATATAAAAAGATAGGGTTAATTTAAAATTAGGTAATTATTTTATTGAGAAGTGAGATTCAATTTAAAATGTCTTACATTTTTAACGGAGGGAGTATTATATTTAATATAATATAATATAATATTTAATATTTAATGAATGGTACAGAACATGCATGGTTTACGTTATTGAGGAAAGGATTTTTAATGTTTTTATGAAGTAATAACCCTCCTGTATGTCAGCATACTCTTCGGACTAAATTAAAATACATTAATATAAAGTGTTGATAACTCATTCATGATATTCAAAAATGTTAAATTTTTTAAAAAATTATATCTTCTTAATTTTATCATCATTAGATATTCTATATAAGTAATTTGATAATAATAATTAAAATTTTAATGCATTATTTTTTTTGAAAAAAGTTATAAATGATATGGGGATATAGTTAAAAAAATAATTATAAAAATAATACTTATTTGTATTTTGGATCAAATAAAATTTTAAAAAAAAAATGCCTTATATTACAATATGAAGAAAATATCAATTAGGCAATTATCATTACCAAATGATATTTTCCAGTAATGGGCAAGCTTCAAGGTGACTGAGGGGGCTAGGTTGTACCTGTAAATACTAAATAGAATCATAGAAAGACCAACGAAACAGCTATAGTGGTCCCAAAAGGCAATGGTCTTGCTTCTCTCGTAATTGTAACATAAAAAAAGAAAGTATAAATCATGGCATTAATTTTTTTTATAAATTTTCTCTTTTATCCTATTAAATATTGGTGAAAAAAAAGTATATCATTAAAATATATATATATTTAATAAAGGTAAACTTAAAAGTTTATTAAATTTTAGATGAAAATAATAAGTTTAAAATCTTTCATATGTTAAAAGTAATTTATAAATATTATTAGAGGGAATATATTTACATTTCAATTTCGCAACCATCAATTACCTGCTAAAAGCGAAGCCACGAGAAATATCAAGTATGTATGAGTCTTCACCTAAAAGCACACCATTCCCCCTGCTCTTATCTTTGTTTTTTTGGATAAAACAGCAAATTTAGTTATAAATTATTTTTTTAAGAGTATTTAATAGCCTAAATTATAATCACAAACTTTTAAAAATGAAGCATCCAATAGCCCGCCGTTAACTTCAACTAACAAACATTATATGAGACCTATAATGACACATGGTACGACACAAGCACAACACATCAGCATGAAAAAGGTGTAAATTTAACCACGAATTATTTTTCGAAGAGCACTGGATAGCCTCTATTATAAAAAAACGGACCATCCAACACCTTCCCTCAATTTTGACCAAACATTGTTTATTTTCATACTTATAAAGCCCACAAAACATTAATCTCTTCAATTTTCTTGCATTTGTTCTCAATATAAGCTTTAAAAGGATATGTTCAATGAGTTCTTATCTAAAGATATTCACAAGGACAATACAAATAAAGTAGAAGCTGGATTTATTATGCATGTAAAAAGTTTGATTCTAACTTAATTTAGTCATGAATTATTTTTTTTATTTTGTTAGCGTCGTCTTCGTGAACATCTTTAGACAAAAACTCTCTGAACCTCTTCTTTTCAAGTTGAGATTGAGAACGAAGGCAAGAAAATGGAGAGATTAATGCTTTATATACCTCATAAGTTTGAAAATAAATTGTGTTTGGTCAAAATTGAGGGAAAGGTGTTGGATGATCCATTTTTTTATAGTAGAGGCTACCCAATGCTTCTCAGAAAATAGTTACATAATGTACGTTAGCTGAAGTTAATAATGAGCTATTGGATACTTCATTTTTAAAAGCTTGTGATTTATTTTATGCTATCTGATAATTTAGGCTACCAGATGCTCCTAAAAAAATAATTTGGGGCCAAATGTGCACTTTTACCCTTGTTTTTTGGGTGAAAATTAAAATACATTCATAATCAAAAATATGAAAATAAAGTCAGCGACTATGATGAGAGTCAAAAATCAATCATCATCGACCGTCTTTCAACAGCCAAGATGGTGGATAATCAAAAGAGCAAAAAGAGACCTCAACAAGATGAGCTTTTTCAGCTAGGTGATAAGCAGTATTAATAACATCCCTATGAACAAAGCTAATTGTAATAGACCAATTCCTATGAATTAAACCGACAGCATGAGAGATGAAGTTTTGAAGAGGATTATCGACGTTGGTGCCTCTAGTTATGAGATTTATAGCTTCAAGGCAATATGAATAGACTTATATTTTCTTGAAACCTTGATTCTAGCATAGTTCAAAGACTCGTGATGATGCCTATTAATTTAGCTACAATCGATGGTAAACTCCCAAGCTTGAAGCAAAAGCCCTTTACCCAAGTACCATTCTCGTCCATCATGTGCCCTCACAAGTAGCCATTCCATTTGCATGTACAAACCCATCCACATCAACTCTTATATAACCCTTTTCAGGAGGGCGCCATTTGTTAACATTGTTGTGTGGTGTTTTATGCAAGTTCATTTTACTCAGCATGTTAATATTAGGCAAAGCTTTCCAAATGCACTTATTTGCATCAACTCTCATAATAGGTTCCTCCTCTCCAAATAGGTTTGCGCATCTAGTGGTCCATATATAGTTCCCAGCATAAGTGAAGGTGATATGCCAAGTGACCTTCCTAGAAGATTCATAGCCCAGATCGTTCTTGGAGTTCCATTTAATCCAATCAAGACCTTGTAGTCTCATGAAAGCACTCCAATATTCCAGTTTGATGATCTGTCTCTAAGCATCTCGTGCAATTTTATAATCATGGACTATATGCATGTTTGTCTCCCCTTCGTTACAACCAAATGGGCACAAGCTTGTTGTTGTTAATCCCCTTTGTTTCCTTAGTTTTGTGGTGTGTATTATGTTTCTCCCTAAAAACCAAAGGAAGTTTTTCATCTTTTCCGGGATGCACCATCTCCATATTTTTGTCTATATGTTGCCTCTATTACTACTTGTACCTGCCAAATGAAATTCATATGTAGATTTAATGTTAAAATAGCCATCAATGGATGATTTTCACACAAATTTTTTTCCTCCCTCTCAAGACATTTGGTGTGTAGAGCTAGTGATTCTACTAATGATGGTGAAGTTGAACCAGTTTGCCATTTTGTTTATATCCCATGTACCATTGACAGCGATGAAATCATCAATATTAGCTTCACGATCCACAGGGGGATTAGTGCTTCTCACAAATTTAATTAATGGAGCACTAGCTGCAAACCAATTCTCATACCAGAATTTGGTGTGTTTACCCAGATGGCATATTTGGTTAAGCCCCTCAATGAATTTATCCCACATCTTGACTATGCTTTTCCAAGTTTTAGAGCAGTTCTTCCTTTTTATGATTGATGGTACATCATTTTGTCCACATTTATATTTTGATCTTAGTACTTTCAACCATAGCACTTCAGGATTAGTGACCAAATTCCAGCACGACTTGAGTATAAAAGCTTGATTTTGCCTTTGTAAATCTTTGACCCCCAATCCTCCTAATTCTTTTTTGCACTTAGCCGCATCCTATGAGACAAGATGAATCTTTTTTTCTCCATCACAACTTCCCCGCTCTTATCTTCGTTCACTATTCTCGCTACCTTCAAATACAAGCCACCATCAATCTACCTACCCACTTCTCTCCAATATTCAGACAGCATCCAATTTAATTAAATTAAATTTGATATTTAACTTTATAATTTGATTCAAAAACATATAGAAAGATAATTAAGATGTCAAAACTAAATAATGGCCCTAACAGGCTACCACCGCCAGGTAAAAAAATAAACAACCTAATATTATATCAGTGTTATATTTATGGGAAGGTAACTTGTTCTCAAGAGGCGGCAGATAGGATTTATAATTCCAATATAGTTTGCGTGGGCCGCTGGCTAGACGTTAGGTCCTGAGGTTGGTGGGGATTCAATGTCGAGTTCAAATTGTCCAAAGATGCATGCCGAGCCCAAGATCACTTCTGGATGTGTTTACTTGGATAGAATTTATTGCAGAATTAAAAAAAAGTTAAAAATTTATTTTGATGAGTGTTTTTATTTAATTATGTTTAAAATTTTTTTTATTCTTGTTTTTTTAAAAAAATAGAAACAACTTCAAATTATTTCTTTCTTATTTTTATAATAAATTATATTTGATTATCGAAAATTATAATTACTTTAATCAATTTCTATTATTAATCATCATCATTAACTATTTATAATTATTACTATCAGTCTATTTTTAATTTTAAAACTGTTTTTTAATTGATATAATAAAAAATATTTTATTTTATTTTAAAAAATAATTTTAAAATTTGTATTACAAAATAGTTTTAAAAAACAAAAGATAGAACAAAAACCAAATAAGCCCTTAATGGATAGAGTTTCAAATAGATTCTCCTCTAACGGAGTTCCAGAGCCACAATCAATAATCAAATAAAGTTTCAAAAAATAATATTTAAATTTTTTTTTCCCAAAATGGAGTCTGAAAAGGCATAATTAATTATGAAATGATAACCAGGTACACCTTCGAGCGCTACCCAACAAGTACCCGTATTTGGGGTTTTTGACTTTTGAAATCATCAGGATCAATCTTATGTATTTGGACCGCAAACAATATGAGTTGGAATTGCATTTGGATCTCTTCTCGTTTGGGAATTGACACAGGAATTGGCTCGATATATATAATTGATAATTGATATAATAATTGTTTCATGGCGGATAACTAGACATAGGTTTTGTGCATGATATGAAATTAAATAATAAAACTTCAATATCCTATGGCCCAGTGGCGCTAAGTTTTCTTGACTGGTGTTCTATATTAAATTTTAGGAAAAATTAATCTTGTAGGAGTTTTACGTGTGTGTCAAAAATAGTCTTACCTCAAACTTATAGAATTCTTAGATATATGCACTAAAATGAGAACGTGAGTGGGTAAATGTACTAAGAAGAAAAGTGCGCTTCCACACATAATAACATGCCAATATAGTTGAGATCCAGCTTTTTTCCCTACGTGCGAGCTAAATGCGATGTGGGGCACTTTAATTGCCATTAATTAATTTCAATTACAGTGTTCAGAAATGATGTCCATATTTAATTATACTTAAGCCCATTAAATTGTATTTAATTGTCCTTAAATCACCCATGATTTTTTAGCTTACATAAGCTTCTGCCTGCTTGCTGATTGTTTGGACACACAGCTCCAGAGTCTCGAGCTACTCTCTTCTTCATACTAACTTCTACCTTTCCTATATATATTTATGTTGTCCTGTCATCTTACTTGTCTACAAGAATGGTTTGTTTAATTTTAGAAAGCTGCCGCAATTTAACAAGTGTGGTGCGACATGTTAGATGATTTGCATATATTTTAGAATGATATCCTTGCATTATTGCATTCTTGAAAACTCAATTCTTATATTATTAGGCATTTCTAAGTAGAGTTAATTAGGGTCTATTCTTAGCTTAAGGGTATTTTAGTCACTTTGGGGACATTGACCTAGTTCATATCTTTTGTCTTCCTAAGTACAATGGAACAAGTTCGAGCTTCTAATTCATTATAGTTTGAAAAAAGATATCAATCTTAGGTTGTTCCTAGAAAAATACATTAATACTATGATGTCATATTTTGCAACCTATATAACCTTGAAAATAACATTGCATCTTATAATTTTGACTTGAGATTTTGTAGACATGTTTTGATAATTCTTATGTGTATAATTGCATATGCAAGCAAGGATTTGGATGAAGATTAAATGGCCAAAAGATTAAATTACAAGACAAACTAAAAAGCTAGAAGACCCTAAAGTGACATATGTGCAAGAGTTGGTTTAAGAAGCTTCCTATGACAATAAGCATGAAGGATTTTGACCAAAGTAGCCTTAATCACCTTTTGATCATATTTTTATAAGTGTTTAGTGAATTTTAATCAAGTATGAGCATCCCACAAGAGTTACATGTGCATCGAAGTTACCTAGCTTGAATGGTGACCACATTCATTTTTTAACCTCCTAACCAAGTTTTGTTAAGCAGTTTCGAATATTTTATGGTTTTGATTACTTAAAACACATCATATCCTACTCATTTTACACCCACACATGCTGAAAAAGAGGTTGGAGCCATGTCTCAGTCATTTTAACATTACAATTTACACCTATTCTCTTTTACTTTTATGAAATTTTAAGGTCAGTTCATCCAAATTTTCTTTCACTTTCCTTTACTTTTTCACACTTTCTTAGTCACATTCCTTCATCTTAATCAAGTATTAAAGCCATGGAAGTCATTTCAAGGAGGATTCAAACTTGACTTTAAGGAGAATTCACTATAAAAGGTTAGAGATTTCAAAGCTTACAAAGAATATGAAGTCACATCCTAAGTTCTTCTAAAAATTTTCTTTTGCTTTTAATTACTGTATGTAATCTCCTTACTCTAAGCTCTCACAATTCCCGAAATTAAGGAAAACAAGGGTTTAACCCAAATTGAGATCCAAGTTTTCACAAACTACACAATTGGGATTTCAAATTTTACAATGTTTAAAATACTTTCATACACTTCAAATGTATTCAATTTAGAGTTTCAAAACAAGGAAGTATGGAAATAAAGAAAACCAAAGCATTTGCATAAAATCCCCCTGAAACATTTGATTAAAAGTTCAAATAATGAATTATGCAGAAAAATGGCACATGTGCCGCGACTCATTGCACAAAATTTGATAGCAAACTGTTGCTGTCATTTGACAGCATAGGGATGAACTTTTGATACATCCTAAATCTCCGTCCAATGTCCAATTGAGGTGAATTTAATGTCTACACGGAGCTATCTTCTAGCTCTAGCTAATACCACAAGTTTCACATTCAAAATTATATTCTAGAAAGAGTTGGACATCCAAGCCCATTTTTACAAAAACTCACAATAATGGTGTCTAAACTTACATACAAGTGCCAAGATCCTACACCAACCACTCGACCACACAACCATACTCAATGAATTCTAATAGACTCATGTAACACAACATAACCATTCAAATGTGCATGTATCGAATTTTTGCCACTCAAACCCAAATTTCATAAAACATAAAGGGGGAAACTTTGCACCAAATATTCATTTTCATTTCAAACGATTCCAAAATACACATATCATTGCTTACGCAAATATTTTGGCCCTATACGAGATTTATAACCCAAACTTATTATCTCAAGGCACACAATACATAAGTTGTACATTATAGTAACACAAGTAGCCTAAAAATAATCATGTGAATCTTAGTTGGCAAATTAACAATGTTAATACACATAAAATAACATATTGAGGCATACAAAAAGGATTATTACTCTACAATCCTATGCCTCGGCACGTTTTTCCTGATCTTGATCTAATGAGTTAGGCCCTGAAAATATTAAGAATTGAGCGGTGAGTATAATCACTTAGTAATCAAGTTTCACCTAATTTATACAGTTGCATTTCAATTAAAAATAGATACAATTGGAAATTAAAACACAAGTCAAGCATGTATGAATATTATGGCCACGGTTCACAACATTAACAACTATGTGGCCAGATTTAAATGCATGATCGAATGCTAGCCTTATACCCTCCTGTTATCTCCGACATAAAACTAGTGGCTATTACGTGGCTACATCTTTCACAGACTAACCCAACTTTTCACTTGTGAAGAACCATCGGGCTAGAATTAATTCACTCACTTGTGTAACACAATTTTCCCTATTAACAACCATAGGGTGTCATACCCATAATTTAGCCTCCTCGTGAATTAGTGGAGACTAGTTAGGTTCAAATTTCTCATAAAATAAGTAGGACAGTCCCAAATCAGCAATGGGACAAGGGTTACCTCCTGATTTTAATGATCGATGCCAAGGTAAGTTCTTGATTCTAATGATTATCACTAATATCACGTGGGTTTAATCAACTACTCCTTTCTTTATATGAACTCTCGCCAATGATCATGCTATGTACAACTAACACATATTATGCATTCTAATCCATAATTCATGTCATATGAATTTACTTATTCACACTCACATACTCCACATGTTAATTACCACATTTTCATCAAGTTCATCATGTTATGCTATCACTTATAGTCAAAAGTCACTAATGTGCAACATGCAAAGGGTTTTACATTTTTCAAAACCATTTATCACAAATTTATCACATTGCTAAAATGCATTAATTAGTTTCACAAATCAATCAATTTTCAAATCATAATTTCCACAATTATATAATTAATATGCAGCTATACAAATTTGATTTCCCCCGTTTACCTTAAATCTTCGAGAGGTCAAAAGTTTACCCATCACAATAACTACTTCCAAGCTTGAATGGTGCCAAAATCAATGGTCTACAATCACATTATAAGGGTAATATCATCATCCCATCTTTAGTAATTTCCAATATCATAACTTTACATTTTCTATTTTACCAATCCCATAAATTCACTACTCATTCATATCTAATGGTTTCACTAAGTTCCTTTGATTCACATTATCACTAAAGAGTCATTGAACCATTATTAATGAGCATCGAACACTTCCAACTACCTCATTAATTGCAAAATTCGCTTATTAATAGCTTCTCCTAACTAACTATTGACAAAATTATTAATGTAAGGTTTAAATACCCTAACCAACCCCTATTATATCCATTTCAACTAATGAGTTTGAAACTATAATTTCTATGGATCAAAAATACCATAAATACTCAAATCCTAACTTAACTCTTCTCAAAAATAGAAGTAAAAGGAAGGAAAGAAGTGCATTATACTTACCTTAGGTGTTAGAAAGCTTTTAACTATCCTCAAGGGTCTCAATATGCATGCCCTAGTAAAGAAATTTCATGTTATTCGATTCCAACTTTCCTCCTCTTTTATTTTTGCATGCAGACACGAACTAGTTAATTCAAATTTTTGGCCATATACTGTGATAGATGCACAATGCGTTATGATACATAATACAAAGAAGTCCTACTCTAGGTGTATTGGCACACGTGCGCTACAATGCATGGCACAGAATCTTGCCCTTCCATTTTCTTCCTCTTTTCTCCTCTGGGTGACCTGACTCTCCTTCAAACCCACATTTAGAGCTAAAATTACAATCAAATAGGCCTGTTATATCTCTCTGGCCACACACCTCACTAATACACTTAATTAATTTAATTATGCTTAAATAACTAGGTTTAAAATTTAAGGATGTTACATTGTAGACTCTTATATTCTTCCTCTTTTACTCTTCATTTCGTGATCCATGAGTAAATTCATCTAGGTTTAGAGAATTTTATGGCTCAGACTTGTCAAAGAAGAAGAAGAAGCATTTTTTATTCTTGAATTAGTTATACATTTTAAGTATTTATGTTTATGTCTCAAGGTTTTGATGAATAAATATATGTTTTTTTTAATGTCTTGCTATTTGCCATGCTATTAGCTAAGGTTTAGGTCTTAAACTTTAGTTAATATCATGATCTTGATTGGTTTAAGGTCTTGATCAAGGCAAGAGGTAGGACTAGTTTCAAGGGTTAAATCACATATTAATGTATATATGTTGGGTGATTTGTGTGTTGAATTATAAGTGGTTACTAGATTCTAATCACTACCACCTAGTCTCAATGGTCATTAAAATATGTTCGCAAACCAATTGAAGAATGCAATTGAATCCAAAACAATATAAGGAAGAACAAAGATAGAAGTAGTAGATTCTAATATTAGGACATTACTTTGAAATTTGGTTGAATTCTACACAATTTTCCTTTACTTATTTCACATTAAAATCAAGCGTAAACATTGAATTTCTTTCTTAAACTCTCAACTTCAACTATGGACTTTTAATTTGTCATTATCATTAGCTTGATTTGATTGCAAATTGCTTGCTCCTTGGGAATGGAATAATCTAAGGTGCTCTTACTACTACACCCTAGTTTATTTGAGAAGCTTGACACAATTAGACCTTTTCATGATGAAATAATTCTTAAGAATAGTGTAATTGGGCATGGCTCGAATGAGCTTTTCTATAGGATTTTCCAACAAATCTGCAAGTCTTTCTAAGTTTTTTTTTTTATTTTGAATTAGATCCTAATAGTTTATTTTGTTTTAATCAAGTCCTTGAAGTTTGATCAATTAAATATATTAATCCCTAATGATTAAAATCTTTTGTTATTGTCTTTTAAAAGATAGAATTATGCACTGATGTTTTTATCAAAAGCATGAACGACTCTATAATTAATTATATAATTTTCATAAGTCAAAATTTTTATGATTAAATTGTATTTTCCCAAATAACTTTTATATATAAAATTTTCAAAAAAAAATATAACATTGTATTAAATCAAATTTTCTTTTTTTTTTGCTAAAAATATTAAATCAATTTTTCTATAAATTTTAGAAGTATTTCTGTTTTGAAAAAGTTAATCATTCTTTGATAGTTTTACCAGTCAAGGACTAATGTATTTAATTGACCAAACTATAAAGATTTGATTAAAATAAGATAAATTGTAAGGTTCCAATTTAAAATTAATGAGAGCTAGAAGGATTTACAGATTAATTTGTTCTTAAATATTATAGTGTTGAATATTGATTTATAGACATACATACAAACGTACCACCACAGTTCATAATTGACAACAAGCTAAATTGTTGAAGCATTACATGAACATTTTTTTTAATACATAGCCACGGCAAACTGTGCAAAAAAAACAAGATCTAATCATGTTTAAAGTCAAAAGACTTCTACAATCATGCAGAAAAATATCATAGATCATAGTAGCATTACATGAATATTTAGCTATTCATTTATTAATGAGGATTGAATTTAGTAAAAGGAGTTAATCGCTCATAACGTGATGAACTAGGAGTCAAATTTTTATTGCAAGAAGTGTTTACATTTAGTGCTTAACAATGCCTCGAATGAGATTGTCTTTAATAGGAGAATATACTATATATGGGAAAAAAAATGGTGGGGGTTAAAGGGCTCTTTCATCCCTCAACTATTTGCTCAAAAATATCTAATATCCCAAACTTATATGTGGTATAATTTTTCCCTTCAATATTTGAACATGGTGCATTGGATTCCCTACCATTAAAAAGTTAATTTTGATTATTAGTTAACTAAAAAATTACAGAAAATAACTAAAAAATTATAAAAAAAATACCTATAAAATTGTAAATAAGTATCCTATAAAAAAAATTAATATCGATTAAGTCGTTAAAATAATAGTTGGTCAAAATTATATTTTAGCCTTTTTACGAGGGTAAGAAATAATATTTGTATTTTGTTATTTATATGTAATTTATGGGACTTATTATATATTAATTTTCTTACAAGATGCTTATGTACAATTTTATAAAACATTTTATGTAACTTTTGAGGTCATTTTCTATAGTTTTGAGTTAACTAATTGTCAAAATTACTTTTTACAGACAAGTGCTTAATGCATTATTTTCAAGTGTTCAAGAGAAAAATTATACTCTCTCCGTCCTAAAATATAAGATACTTTTGAAAGAAATTCGACGTCCCAAAATATAAGACATTTTAAAAAAATTAAAGTTTCATTAAATAGGCTGATTCTAATATTACCCTTTCTCTCTCTATAATTAATTTTTATCCCTTTTTTTAATATATTAAATTCTGAATATTTTTAAAAATTTATATTTTTATTTTAAAAATATAAAGTTGTTAAGTATATTTAATGAGATTTACTGATATGTAAAATTTTATTTAAAAATATTTTATAATTTAATATAGAGGGAGTATTATATGAAAGTTTATGATATAAGATCCTGCTGTGTAAATTATTGAGAGAAAAAGCTATTACTTGGTCAAAAATAAAAAATATAAAAGCTATTCATTAAAAACATGAGCAATTTTTCTTGAAATAGACATTGCACGGAATACTTTGGTTCCACCTTAAAATTTATATACAGACAAGACAACAATATTTACATTTAATTAAGTTTATTTAAAGTGGATTATGTGAACCACCTATTTAATGTAGATAAGTTTAGCCCATTAGTATCATTGAAAATGCTAGTTGGGTGAGACGGAAATCTATGCCTCTACGGAGATCGATTCGAAGATTATTGATTAAAATTATAATTTAATTATAATTAGATCAATCATTAATAAAGTATTCCGTCCGTTTTAAATTATAAAATATTTTTAGATAAAATCTCACATATCAATAAACCTCATTAAATACACCTGACAACCTTATCTTTTTAAAATAAAAATATAAACTTTTAAAAATACACATCATTAAATATATTGAAGAAAAAAGGGATAAGAATTAATTATAGAGAGAGAAGGTAATATTAAAATTGATGCATTTAATGAAACTTTACTCTGCCCAAAGTATTTTATATTTTGAAATGGAGAAAATCTTTTAAAAATGTTTTATAATTTAAAACAGAAGGAGTATTTTATTGAATCAGATAAAGTATTAATTTAACAATTTAATTTATCAATTTTACTACTTAGGTTGATCTGAATTCTAATACACTGTGAAATTAGACAACAATGAAACCAAACCCACGATTAATTATAAAAGTTAAATGATAATTTAAACTTTAAATTATAAACTCATAAATAATTTAAACTTTATAATTATATTTAATTTAATATATTTTAAATCATGAATAATTAAAATTGAAGTAATTTTTTTTACTATCAATATCAAATAAACGTATGTTATTCTTTTAATCCATGACCTCACCCCTTCTCTCCCTCTCCACTTTCTCGCGGCTGAGCATATAATAAACTAAATCCCTTTATTTACCCACTGGCCGCTATTCTAGTGAAGTAAAACTATAGCGACGAAATACAATAATTCATGCCGATAAAAAAAAAACGATAATTCATGCTCTCTCCGTCTTTATATATAGAATATTTTTAAAAAAATTATTTTACTCTTAAATATAAGAGATGTTATAATATTTTTAAATAATTAAAAAATTTTGTCCTTGTCTTAAAAAGAAGAAGAAGATATATTAATTGGATGCTTTATTTACCACCATCACGATATTGGTTACTATTATTGGGAGTAAAATTGAAAAATAATTACAATTTAATGTAAAACAACAAAATTTTATTAATATACATTATTGAGTTAAAAAAATATATTATATGTAGAGATGGAGAGAGTATATTAAACTTGCATATTTAAAGCAACTTCCATTAGCACGTGCATCATGCATATAAAGCCTTGTGCTGCCTCCCATGTTGGAAAAATTTGGAGAGGGTTATGGATATATAAATAGATATACTGTACATTTTAATGAGTCAGTTTTTTTTATGAGAGAATAATGCTCTTATAATAAAGTAGTTTTAGAGTTGGATTCAAGTTTTTTCAGTTGATAGATCACTTGTAATGAGAGCATCATGAATTGGCTAGAGAAATTATTATATTACATATTAAAAGGATTTGAAGAGAATCTTAAATGTATAAGCAAGTGCGTTATACGTATGGTTGAGTTAGTTTTTGATGAGAATAATGACTTAATGATAAAGTTGGCCAGTTCAAACTTTAAAGGGATAAATGAACGTTTTCTTTGGCATACACAAGACAATAAGTAAATTATAACTGCTGAAATAAATATGTAAAATCAATACATATATTTTTTAATACAAAAAATCAATACATATAGCTAAACACAAGGTATCGTTATTTCAGTATTTTTTTTAATTACGTCTAAATTCTTTTAATCATTCCTTATATCCCCTGCACTGTTTTTCGTTTGGCGAATGGACGCGTTAATTAATTAATTAATATTAATTAATGTACACAAGATGCTAAAATATATCTACATATATAAAAAATCACGACTCTCAAGTACACATGTCAGTATATTATAAAGCCACATCAGCTCCATGTTTTTCACCCATGCTGATACATGTACATGGGTTAAATATTTTCTCAATAATAAATTATTATTTATTATTTAGAAGTATAATGCATGCATTTAATGTGTATGATGCAATGAATTAATTCCGTGATTTTTTTCTTTAATTTATGAAAATTTTAATCATGGGATAAATTTGTGAGGAAATTAAATTCATGAATCCATTTTATTTTGATTATTAATTTTAGGATTTAATATCAGGTAAAATAACTATAATTTTGTACTTTTCCTGTTAGTAACTTTTAATTATTATGTTTCCTCAATTTTTTTCTTAATTTTCTGATTATGACCATTTTGTGCTATATTTAGCTTAATATATTTTAAGTTTAATTTTTTTGCACTTCTATATAAAATCTATGTATATATAATTTAAAATTTAAACTAAATTAAAAATTTAATCTTTGGGAAACTAATTCAAACTACATTTACATAGATTTTATAGAGGAGCAAAAAAAAAATAAGATTGGACCCAATATTAAATTATTTATATTTAAGATCATATTGTGTATTTAATTTATATATAGAATGTTGATTTCACATTTTGATTGGTAAAAATTTCTTGAGAAATTCTTATATAAACTGATTTCTCCTTCAATTTGCTAGATTTAAAAAATAATTAATTCATAATGCATGCATTAATTGATTTGTTACGTCTATATTTTTTACTTAAATAGTAATAAGATTGGATGAAAATTTAAATTTTAATAAATTTAATGATTATTTTATTTTGTGAATATAATGGAAATGTCCTAGGATATGTTAATTTATAGTGTCATTACATTAAATACACTATAAGTATTTATTATATGATACTACAGCACTAATATGGGTAAAATCAATGGCATATCTGAAGGACAATATTCTCTAGGATATTATTAGTGTGTTTTAAATCTCAATTTGAAAAAAAAAAAATGGTTTAAAAGATTGAATTTTTTTTCACTCAACCCAAAAAAATATGGCCAAGATATATAACACATATTTATATTAAATATTAATTAATATTTTAAAATTTTATCCATTTTGTACTCAGAGAGTGTATGTATATATGTTTGAGCGCCTTGTTTTTTATATCTATATCTATATAAAATTGGGGCATGCACGCACATGTGTCATCATAGTAGCAAGACATGTCAAATGTGCCTTTTTCTCCCATCTTGACACTTGGATGACTGAATCATTATTTTTTTAATACTGCTGACATAATTTATGATGACTCGTCAGTTTCAAATATACTATTATTAAAAGAATTCAATTAATGCATATTTTTTCTTGGAGATTTTTCCTATTTGGTTATTTGACATACATACATATAATCTCATCATGTGCATTGAAAATAAATTATGCTCCCAACAAATGGTAATTTCGGCCAAGTAAAATGGGTTAGCTATTTAAAGGATTTGAATTTGATGATTGATTTAAGCCTCCTCAATCAATAATAAGTGTCTTATGCAACATAATAACAATTATTCAATTTAGTCAAATGGTTATCAAGTATTGTCATATAATACTTAAAAAGTATCAAATCTCATTTTTTAAAATATTTAAGAATATTTGTTTCTATGATAATTGTTAAGGGGTTCAAGTAAAAATAAATTAGCGTGAGAGTTAAAAATTTTGTCTTCATTATATGCTTTGACATAATTAGGTAATTAAAATTTTATAAGAAAATTTATACAGGATAATACATTAATTGGGTGTTTGTCAATTGGAGCTAGTAATTCAGACCAAATCTGAAGGATCAGCCTAGATAAATTTGAAAAATTTTTAAGATCAGAATTGATAGTTTAAAAATTTAATTTACTTTAGGCTTATTTAGGTCAAACTTAAATGAACTTAGCCCAAACACTCAAATTCTTTTTTAATTACTAATAAATAAAATTAACCTTCATTTCAACTTTTACTTAACATTCAGATGCTCGCTTTTAGACTTTCAATTCACACATTTTGTACTCCTAAATGAAGTTTTAATGTCCTAATAATTATTTTTTGAATAATTTTAAAATATTAAGAAAAAATAAACATAAGAGGTTACTTCATTTGCTTTCTTTTTTATTCTTTCAATGTTTGGTCTCATTTTAATAATGATAGAAACATGTTCATTGTAGTGTTATGTTACTCAAAAAATCTCAATTTTTTCAGATAAGAATTGAATTTGGCTCATAAAAGGAATTGAAATAAAATAATATTAATTAATTTGTAAATGTAACTATATATAATTTTTTTTCCTAAATGGTTTACATTATTTTATGTGTAACACAATTAAAAATGAAATAAATAATTAAACTACAATGTACTTAATTAAACAAATAAGTAGTATATGGTAATTTATAGAGACTTGGCTTCCCTTCATTGAGGAAAGCCTCCTTTGGACCATATGGATATCACAATTTAATATTTTTAATTTATACTTTTAAAATAAAAATATATAAATATTGTAAATTTTTTTAATAAATATGCTTATCAATTTGATAGTTTAGATTTAATATGGATGCTCTATATGTAATATTAAAAATTTAAATTGGCTTTTCAAATATCTAAATAGTACAAATATACTCTGAACAGAGCAGTAAATTTATTTAAAAAATTAATATTAAATTTGAACCATTCATATTAAACCTGGACTATCAAATTGATAAGCATGTTTATTAAACTTTTTTATACTTTTTATATATTTTTTATTTTAAAAATATAAATTAATAATATTAAATTTGGACTGTCCATATTAAATATGAATTGCCCAGATTTACCCCTCCCTCAGTGGAGGGGCAGGAGGCTTCCCTTATCGGAAGGAAGCCGACTCCAATTTATAGTGTCATTATTAAATGTTTTATAATAAGCATTAATTATATGATACTATCTCACTGATATAGGCAAAATAAACGGCATCCCTGAAGAATAATATTCTCAGAGATAATGTTAGTGCAATCCAATTTCTAACTCAAATAAGCTTAGAAAATTTTTAGGTTGAGCTTGGGAAGATTGAATTTTTTTCACTCAACCTAAAAAAAAATAACAAGAAGATATATGACACATATTCATAATAAATATTAATTAATCTCTTAAAACTTAGTTCATTTTGCACTCAAAGACTACGTATATATTTGTTTGCATTGTTATGGATATTTTCTTGAAAAATTAAGAAGATTCATATTGTTATATTAAATTAAAATATAAATATAGCAAGAATGATGAAGCACACGGGACATAGTCAATTTAGTTGATAAAAAAGCATGTTGATTTATGAGATGAGGGTGACAAAAGTTATATGAATTGTGAAACAGTTGAAAATTTCTAGAGTCTTTCCATTGTTTAATTTGATCATTTTTTATGAAATTTGTCTAGTCTATTTCGATTTTAAACGGAAGGAATAGGGTATGAGATAAAAATTTAGTCCTTATCATTTTTTGTGATTGGACATGGGATGTGATTAAAAGTAGGGGTGGAGACAAGAGGACCAGCAGGTGTCATGGTCCCCTAACTGTTTAGTTTTGTTTCTTAGTAAAATGTTAAGTTATATATTTTTAGCCTCTAAATTTGCACATTATAGAAGCCTTAATATATTAGATGAAATTTTGTAGTCATCTTTTACGCATTTATAGTCCAATTATTTCAATAGTTTGAAGATATATTTGTCATATGATCTACTTATTTTGAACTAGATAATGTTATAGTTGCTCTTAAAGCATTGATGTCATGTGATTTTACTTTTCTTTTATATTTGATGAAAGAAATTATGAACATTATTACTAATAAATGTTGTCAAGTGCTACAACAAAAATTTAAAGATATATTAAATGTTATGTGTTTGATATCTGCTATAAAATTACTTATTCAAAAGTTAAGAAGTTATTATTTAGATATGTTCTTCCAAAAAAATATTACTCTTTTTGTAATAATCAAGCTATTCAAGTTTATTATATAAATATTTTTACTAAATATGACATAAAATTACTTTTTAGATCTCTCATCGACATAAAGAATTTGTGATAATTAAACATCATTATAGTGTGGATATATTTATTTTACTATAATTATTAATTGAAAGAATTAAATATTAAATTCAACAAGCAAGTAATAGAGTTTTTTAGATTGAACAGAACTTAAATTTCAATTATGCATTTAAATTATTAGGAAATCACTCTAAGGTCTTATGGAAGCATTTAAAATACATTGAAGTCCCATGAGTTCATTAAATAGCTATCAAATTCCCAAGGACTTATGGGTAAATAAGTATGAAAATAAAATTATCAATTTGCCCTCCACCATTAAAAAGGAAAATTTTGCTTGAATGCACATTTCATGAAACCCATGATCAATAATATTGAAGATTACTACATATCCATGATTGTTAATTACAGTGATATATTTTCACTTCCTCATATCTACAATTATCACCCTTATCTTCATCTAAGCGAGTTAGGAGTGTTTCATCCGCGACTGTAGGATTTCATCAATAAAAAAAAAACAATACAATGATTGTTGAGCAAGTAAATGATTTCTTGTGCGTTAATGATTTTA
>NW_026556205.1:0-39937 GCF_029017545.1 Prosopis cineraria | reverse complement strand
ATAAAATTAACTGATTTAAGATTCTTAAAAAGTGGTAATTGATAGTTGATATCTTATACTTCTAAAAAATATGTGAATTTTCAATTTCGACATTTATTGAAATTGATTATCATAATAAATTACTCTGCCTTGTGTATGCAGGTGCCACTGGGGTGGAACAAGCTATTCATTTACATAACAAGTGCAGAAAATGGGGAAAAACAATCAGCAAATTGGGGAAAGCATCAGTGCAAAATGGAGTGTGTCATTGGGAAGACTCTATTTTCCACTCCATTTGGATTTCTCAACACACTAATAATCATCTCATTAAGCTTGTTGTCGCCATGGTCTGCCTCTCTCTGCTTTTTATTCTTCTTCATCTTCAATATAACACACACGTTATTTTTTTAATTGATGATTTAAAAATTGACATTATTGGTATTATAGGGATCAGTGAGGTTTGGAACCCTTGGAGAGGCCACCATTGATTTGGCAAGTTACATCAAATCAGAAACTTCCACTCTATCATTGCCTTTGAAACATTGTTACCACGACACAATCTTACAAGTAAGACTTCCAGTAATTATTACCCTATATGGTTAATCTAAGTAATACTACTCTTATCAGATCTAGAAGAGTGCAAGACTTGAACAAGCAAATGTGCAGAACTTGTTCAGAAGTAGTAATTTGAATCCATCAGATATAATAAGTTCTAAACATGTCAATTTAATTCCTGTATCATGATTCAATTCATACCAAACAAGTCAGTTCTTTATCATTGTAAAACAAGAAACACTAATCCTCTCTATTTTTTCAGGTTCAGATTCAGTGTTTGTCACCAGCAAGAAATATCAGGTTTGCAGCTTATGTGAACACTTTGGACAATTGAAGTCCTTGAGAAACGATGCGATCACCAATTTGATACCTGCGACTTTTCTGTATTGAAAATTGAAAAAATGACATTTGAGGACCCTCTAAAAGCATTAATTCCATATTTTCAGTACTTAGCTCCCAATTTTCAGTACTCGTATCCTAAATTTTCAGTACTCATCTTTAACATTTATAGTACTTAACTCTTCAATTTTCAAAAGCCATTTTTAGATATTTTCAGTACTCATCTTTTATATATTCAACACTTATTTTCAGTATTGAAAACATAAAAGATAATTGGACAAGTATTGAAAAAATTGAAAAACTGAGTAAGTAGTAAGTACTGAAAATTTAAAACATGACTATTGAAAATATGGTTGAAACAATTAACCCAAAAAAAAATTAATTCCAGCAATGACCATGACCCGTACCTGAAATTTCAAAATTTCAAGGTCCTTAAATGTAATTAATGTTCTTGGGGTTCTTTAAATTTTATTTTCCCTTGAATATCTGATCTCCTTTTTGAGAATCAAGTATTCTGAGCTGAAACATAAATATACTTCCAGTCCCAGATACTAAAGTCATACAGAAGATCATTGTGTCGAATCGATAAAGACATCGTTGGATGACCAAAATTGGATTTTAGTCAAAACCTTTAACTCAATGAACCTTCTGTATGCTTATGTTATGATAATAAGTTAAAGACAATGACATGTTACCCTAATTTTTCAGAGAAGAGCATTTGGACGACGAAAATTCATATGTGGAGGAAATGAATGTTGACTATGATGATCTAGACGATAAATCAGATGCATCTGATAGTACCGCATTCAACAATAATGTTAGACCGTCACATTGTAACCAATTGCACAACACAAGTCATCCTGCAGAACTTTGCAGTAATGTATGAAAATCTTTCTTTTTTACTGAAACTATATATTTTGCTACTCCACTCTTCTCTGTAAATTTACTTCTGTTCTGAAAAAATTGTAGTTCTTATTTAGTAAAATCCAGACAGGAAAAGCATAGAAAATGAACTTTATAGATGATTGTATTGTATGTAAGATATATATATATTACTTTAGAATCTGCTTTTTCTTCTGAACTATTATTCCTGTCCTCTTGCCTCTTGGGACAAGGTTTATTTCAAAATGAATAATTTTCGATGTAGATCCTCTGAAGTTGAGAATCAGTGTTTTCAATGTTCAACAAAGATTCCTAGTATTGTACTACCACTCTAAAATCAACACCACCGACTATAACTTCAGAGGGTCAGTTCTCATAATTTTTGTCAGGAGGCTAAAATGCATTTTTGCCGTTGTTACAGGAAACAAGTCTACTTGCATCAGGTTCTTCTTCATCAGGAAACCAACAAGAAAATCACTCTAATAATGGCAACTACTCAGCATCAGGAGCCATCAATTCAGACATGAAACTTCAAGAACAAATCAACGACTTTGGGCAGCAAGTTTCACACCGCCAGCATGCAACATTGGCGAAAAGTCTTGGATCATCTACAGATCTTTTGGATGCTGCTGAGGTCACAATCAATTTACTTAATGCAGAAGCCAAAATGTGGGAGACAAATGCTAGGAAGTTGTTAAATGATGTGGAAGATTGCAGAAAGACTTGTGCAGCAATTCAGACAAGGAGAAAGAGCTTGAAATGGAGTTATCAGCATTGCAGAAAGGATGTTATGGGTTGAAGGAGGAAATTGAAGAACTAAAAACTATGGTGGAGGAATCATCAATGGCAAAACAGAATGACAGTGAAAACTTGAAGTTTCAGGCTGAAGAGATGGGGAAAATCATAAAGGAGTTGAAAGATGAGATAGAGTATCATAAAGGACTAAACAACGACTTTGAATTGCAGCTCAAGAAAGCACTAAAGTCCAACATTGATCTTGTCTCTATTCTTCAGGAGCTAGAAAAGACAATAGAAAAGCAAAAAATGGAGATTATTGATCTGTCAATGACTAAGTTTCAATTTCAAGATGGAACAGATTATAGCCATGGGCATGATGACAGTGAGGAATATGACTTTCATTTGAAGAAGCCAGTTTTACCAGGAAAAATGAGGATGGATTCTTCTGATTCAGATCTTGATATGTCTAGTTCTAAATTTCCAATAAAGTGCCTCTATGAAGGTATTGAACTAAAGGAATTCTGGAGCTTAGAGCTGCAAGAGAAAATAAAGAACATGGAAAGTACCGTCAGATTTCTGGAGAAAAGTCTAGCAGAAAAAGATGAAGAGATGCTTAAGGAAAGAGGTTTGATGTCCAAAATTTTAGAGGAAAATGAAGCGAAATGGAAGCATAAGCTATTTGAGAAAGAACAAGAGATTATCACCATTGAAAAGAAGCTATATGAAGGTATTGATGCTTTTGAACAAGAAATCAGAACTTTAAAACAGATCATGCAAGAGCTTGAAGCAAGGACTTGCAAGAATCCTAGTGAACATGCAAGGTTGAAGAAGAGATGAGCATGAATATCCTGTAAAAGAAGTTTCCGATGTTTACCTTGCTTACACAGTCCGAGATGTTGGAAACATGCATTGTTTGGAGCTAGACTTTCAGCTTGAAAGCTGGAAGGAATTTTGCTCATATCTTGAAGATGAACTCAGCAGAACAAGAGCCCATTTGAAAATGAAGGAACTTGCCAATGCTGCCTTAGAAAAAAGTTACAAACGTTGTACAAATTTCTTGACAGCTGAAGTACCTAGTGAAAGTGACATGTACAATGCCCCAGTTCCTGAGGTGGGTAAAATTTTCTTACCTGTTTGATTTTGAAAGATATTCTTTTGCTTCCATGCTGATTAATGTTTTGTCTCGCTCCTTATTGTAATTTAGATCCTTTGAAGTTGGCAACCTTAGACATAAAATACAATACTATTATTCAATATGAATGAACATTGGTCATTGGCTTTTTGTGTGTGTGTGTGTGTGTGTGTCCTAGAGCCACTAAATTAAATAGTTTTAATACTTAATGCTGCTTGTGCTCAGATTGTTGTTGGAGAGGAAAACTTAGTGTGGTTCTCCTTAGAAGCTTAAAGCAAAAGAGGGACTGATTGACAAAGAAGATTACAAGTTGTGCTTAAAGCTATTGGGATTTCATATCTCATTATTTATTTTCTACTAACCAACTTTTCAGGTGATAGCAATGAAGAAACAAAAGGAAGAAGACAATTTGAAAGTTGTTTTGATGTGAAAAAGTGGTTTAACCTGTCTTAGTTTTATGTATTTATTTGATGTAATGCAATTCATCAAGTATCAAATATGTTAGTAGTTTAGAGTTGACTTAAATCTTTTCTATTCATGAAAGCGAATGAGCGTAAAAATAAAGCGAAGTCACATTCTTATTTGTTAATCTCTTTTCGAGGGGGCATACATAACTCAACTAAAGTTTGTAATAGGCCAACTTGGAATGATAGTGAGCTTAATAACTTGGTATTTGTAATTGGAAGATGCAAGCATGTACTCCCCCTGGTCCATAATATATATCATTGGTAACTACTTCACATTTAAAAAAAAAATAGTTGAAATCTTAACGGATTTTCAACTAGATTTTTATTAAATACTCCATACAAGTGGCTTAAATGACAATTGAAATTCTAATTGACCATTTTTCAAAAAATAAATGAATGAATGAAGTAAAGATGTACTTGGAAAAACAATTATAAGAACAACCCAATGACTTAAATGACAATTGAAATTCTAATTGACCATTTTTTCAAAAAATAAATAAATAAATGAAGTAAAGATGTACTTGGAAAAACAATTATAAGAACAACCCAATGACTTAAATTTTAGATCATGCAGGGTTTCTAGAAAATGACCTATATTTTGGATTGGAAGGAGTCGTAATTATAAAGTTGGTATACATAGACTGTCAACATGAAGCATCTGCTGGTATTTTTCTTTCTTCGTGCTGCTGAGCACATTGGCACCATTCATTTTCCTTTACAATTCTATCAATTGCTGTATCATAACTGCCCATAACTTTTCTTGATGCCCTCCCAAGCATACAAAAGGAAAAAGAACCCTTTTTATCCTTAATTTTCAAACCAAAAGGAAGTTATGTACATAAAATGAGGCAGCATTTCCACAACCTCAAAACAGGCACAATTTGATATCACCATCTTTGGCAATCACTACCATATGATCCTGGTCTTCAAATCTCACCTGTCCCTAAGGGCTGCCTCGAGGTATCTCCTGAAGCCCAGGCTTGGTAATCTTTCACAAGCTGCTAATGCAAAAGAGATTCAGTAAATATATCAAATTACACGATAAGTCAATGATTATTATCTCAAGTCAGAACTAGATTATGTGTCTATTGAACCATGATGCTCTTCAGATGATCCTTCCACAAGTCAATCTCGAAATTGCAATTGTAAGATCCTCAATACAGGAATAAGTTAATAAATTACATAGAAAAGAATAAATTTGAAGTTTCATGGGATTTTAAATACAATATTTTGTTATAAATTATGATCCTGTTGTTTGTCTGAAAATAAATTTGCCCCAAGTGCTTAAATTTTAAATTGTGTCATTTACCACTTGTTTTCAATTACCACTTAACCACCCCGTAACATTTTATTGCATCAATTACAAAATAATATACTAAGAACAAATAATTATTTACAGGCCAATAAATAATAACAGGTGATAAGTTTGTTCATCCAGAACTATTTTGGGTTTTTTCAAATAACACCAAATTACTTATACCACGATGCCTCAGCCACTTTTGTCACAATTCCAGAAAACAGAATTGAAGTTCTACAAAAAAATATTCAACCAATTGAAAATTTCATCTAAGTTTGTCATAATATCATTCCACCAAGCAGCTCAGACGATGAGGATGCAATGCATTGAACAAAAGACAAAAGTCAGAAACATTAAGCTGCTATCATTCATCAGTCCGCTAAGCTTTCTCAGACAAGAGGTAATGCATTGAACAAAGGCCAAAGTTAACAGACATTTAGAAATAAACAACAGAATACACTTTGATAGGTTATCTCACAAGAATTCAAATTCAATATCCATTACATGAACAGTCATACATAAGCAAAGACTATAACGATTGATATTTGAGCACACAGACTGCCAATGAAAAATTATCACTACCATACATAAAATTCATCTAGTTCAGACCCTAAATACAACAGACAATAGGCCATTCTAAAAGTTCCAACGAAAATTTTCTAGGATCTTTTAACAGTAGACTGAATCTCAAAAGGCTAGTAATCTTCATCGACAATTGTTATCTTATCATCATCATATGATTTGACCAATAAACTGAAATAAGGAAACTTGCACTTTAAATGAAACTTGTTATTACATCAGTCGTCCACAAACCTGTGCCATAAAACGGGGAAGCATAACTCTTAGTATTTGTTCAAGAACTTGAGTCCCAGCTGATTCAATTGCTTCCTTCGGTATTAATTGGAATGCAAAAGGAATTTCAACGGTTACCTGGAAACCACATATTGATCCAAAGATAACTTTAAACTGTGGTCCATAGTTACGCAATCACATAAAATTGATATAAAACCAAATTTACTACCTCAATTATAGTGTCTGAAGAGAACTGCTGCACCAAGGCATTATTACTATTGCTATCACATGATATCCGGTTCACCATCAAAGCTGTGTTACCATATTAAAGTATCGTTAAAGCATTCCTGAAAGTAGCATCAGCACAAGAATAGGATATTTTGGAAAAAACTTAGTCTTGCAAATCCATAGCAAACCTTAATGATCCCACACGATTAAACTTACTATAGCCTTATGCCACTTGTCCTACACTAAAAAGTTATTTATTGCATTATACCAGTAAAATTCTAGAGATTTAGAAGTTTACAGCACAAAATTATAGGAGCAACAACTTTCCCAATAAAGACAAGAGTGCCGTGATATCATTAACCTTTTAATTCTAGTTACTGATTTGCTTGGAGCAGAATGCAGGCCAAACTCATTTGGCCTAACTTTCATCCCCGACAGTTTCTTATCTTCAAATGCAATTGGACATCCCAAATTCTTGTTTTGGCACAGTAGTTGCAGTTCCAGTCACTGGTTTGAATTGGGCAAATTGCAGGGCAAAGTCCAAGATGGCCTAATTTTCATACGCAATGCCAACAGTTCCTCATCTAACTTTACACGTTATGTAATGTAGACTGACTTTCAAAATTCTTTATTAGTAAGAAATACTCTCCCCGTCTCAATTTATAAAACAATTTCAAATAAAATCACACATACTAATAAAACTCATTAAATACATTTTACAACCTTTTTTTTTTCAAAACAAAATATAAACTTTAAAAAATACCCTTCATTTAATACTCCATTTATAAAAGAATATTAAAAATAGAATATAATGGAAAGGGTAATATAAGAAAAACATCATTAATAAAACCTTATTTTTGTCAAAGCATCTTATATTTTGGAACACCAAATCTCTCCCAAAAGAGTCTTATAAATTGGGATAGGGGTAGTAGTATGTACTATATACAACCATCCAGCTATTGCAATTGCTGTGCTGCCAAGGAGATCCAAGCTACAAAGTAAAGGTAGACCAATCTTACCATGATAAAATATGTCAAAGTTGGGACCAAGACCAAGTCTATTCAAAATTGGCTTGGTCTACTCATTTTTGGCTAGTCTGGTCTAATTCATTAAGAAATATCACAAGTGTACTTCGAATGAAACGAAGAAGGAAACTAAGAGAGTTGTGGGTGAAGCTCGTTCTAAAGTTTTTGAAGAATTTTATAAAAGCCTTGAGACGAAGGAGAGCAAAATATTTATAAGATTACCAAGAATAGGGAAAGAAAATCAAGAGATCTAGAACAGGTAAGGTGTATTAAGGATGAAGAGGGAAGAACTTTAGTTACAAATGATAAAATTAAAAATAGATGGGAGATTTACTTTTTTAAACTTTTTAATGATGGAGAGGGTTCATCTAGTAACTTGAAGGATTTAGTAACTGGTGAAGGAGAATAAAATTTGTCATTCTATCGAATAATACGTGATAAGGAGGTAAAGGAAGCTCTTAAGAAAATGACAAATGGTAGAGCCAACGGACCTGATTGTATATCTATCGAAACGTGAAAATGTTTAGGTGAAGAAGGGGTGAGATGGTTAACTAAGTTATTTAATGTGATTTTACGGTCCAAAAAAATGCCTGATGAGTGGAGAAGTACATTAATTCCTATTATAAAAATAAAGGAGATATTCAGAATTGTACTAACTATAGATGGATTAAACTCATGAGCCACACAATAAAATTGTGGGAGAAAGTAATTGAGCACAGGTTGAGATTGGAGACAAGTATTTTTGAGAATCAGTTTGGTTTTATGCCAGGTAGATCAACTACAGAGGTGATTTATCTATTAAGGGGATTAATGGAAAAGTATCGTTGTAAAGATAAAGATCTACACATGATTTTTATTGATTTGGAAAAAGCTTATGATCGTATAACAAGAGAAGTGCTTTGGAAAGCGTTAGAAAAAAAAAAGTACGGATTGCTTATATTTTAAAGCCATACAAGATATGTATGAGGGGGTAAAAACTAGTATAAAAATGCCTAGTGGTCAAACAAAGGATTTTCTTATAAAGATTGGACTACATCAAGGATAATCTCTGAGTCCTTATTTGTTCAACTTGATCTTAAATGTTTTGAGGGAACATATTCAAGGGGAAATTTTGAAATGTATGCTCTTCGCAGATGATATAGTTCTTATAGCGAAGACAAGAGAAGAGGTTAATTTCAAGCTTGAGTTATGGAGGAGGACATTGGAGTCGAAAGATTTTCGTCTGAGTAGAAGTAAGACGAAATATTTATATTGTAAATTTAGTAAAGGACTATTCGCAATAATTTGAAAGTGAAATTAGGAGATCAAATTATACCTCGAGTGAAAAAATTAAGATATTTGGGAGCCATTATTTAAAATGATGGCAAAATCAGTGAAGATATTTCACATAAAATTCAAGTTGGGTGGTTTAATTGGAGAAAAGCTAAAGGAATTATTTGCGACCATAAGGTGCCTAATAAACTTAAAGGAAAGTTTTATCTGGCAATGTTATATAGTAGTGAATATTGGGCTCTAACAGGACAGCAAGAGCATAAAGTTGGAGTAGCAGAGATGAGAATGTTACAATAGATGTGCGGACATACACGTAAAGATAAATTTAAAATAAGTACGTACGCGAAAAAGTGAGGGTGGCACCTATTGAAGAAAAAAATGGTAGAAAATTGGTTGAAATGGTTTGGGCATGTACAAAGAAAACTAAAAGAGGCACCAGTGAGAAGAGTGGAACATATAACTTTGAGTCCGATTAAGAGAGGTAGAGGAACACCTAAGAGAACACTCTTGGAAGTTATTGAACACGATTTGTTAATTAATAATATTCCTAAAAGCTTGATAAATGATAGAACACAATGGCGTCTTGTAATTCATGTAGCAGACCCCACCTAGTAGGATAAAGACTTGTTATTGTTGCACTTTGAATGAAAGTCAAAGCTTAGAATTGGCAACGTGGATGTTGTTGAAAAGTTCATGTTTTATGCTACAATTTGCACATAAAAGGATCAACACAATTTTGTATTTATGCAATGCTGTAACAAAGCTTATAAGATAAAACGAGTTCACATTTCTATAATAAAATATTTAGCCATTGCTCCTTACCATCAAACTTGTCATTCTGAGCAGCAACAATTGGCGAACCCTCAAGCTGTCACCCAACATCAAACGAAGAAAAAATCAGACGAAATAAATCCACTAGAAATTCATACGCCCAAAAAAGAAGAAAAAAACACTACCAAGTCAACAGTAAAGTCAGGGGGAAAGAGAGAGCTGAGGGGAAAAAATGTCGTACCTTGCAGGACAGGAGTTTAATGCAACACCCGTCGGGTTGCTCTTCCACCCTAACCAGCAAAACTGGACAAACCTCAAAGGAGAAGAACTTAATTTATACACATAACACCTAAAAGTGTTGTCATTCACTCTCTCAATCCTCTCAGCATCCAGAACAGAATATTGACTGGCAGGCAACCGCATATATTCAACTGAAACCAACAAAAACAATTTCAAATTCCGAATTAAATACACATCCAAATCCAAACGGGACGAGGGGTTATTAAATCTCTCTTAACATTACCTAGGGGACGTTCGAGTTGCTGAACAGTAACCGACTCCTTCCGCCGAGCAACAAAACGAGCTTTGGGGTTTGGATTCGCAGAAGCTCGGAGTGAAAGCCCAGAGGACTTACAAGCAAATCTTGTACAGAATGATTTGCCATGATATGAAATGGGACTAATTCTTACCAATGAAGAAGCGCTCAGTGCCATCAAAACTCAGCCCCTCTTGAAGCTTAGCATCCAAACAAAACAGGGGGGAAAAATATTGGCTCTGGTCCTAAGGATAGTTGTGGGGTGAGGTGAGACTTGATATTGGGAATGAGACCCGAGTACGAAGAGAAGTTGTGGTCACGAAAGAGAACCTAGGATATGCGCACGTGAGTCACGTGACCCCAGCATTTACGGTTACCAGTTCTTCGATGACAAGCAGTAACACGAAGTTGATCAAAACCCTGGCGGATCCCGATTCCAGAACTTCGAGGGGTGAGGCATAGTATATAAGATTCCAATGAGTCAAAGCGAGGCAATTGGCAGAATGGGGTAAATCCAAAAGTTCAAATACTTAATTCAAGTTCAACAATCGCAAGACTGATCAGTATCACTCAAATCCGAACACTCGATGAAAAGCTTAAGATGGTAGGTCTTTGTTGTATTGAGCGAACCTCGGGACTCAAAAAAATTCGTTGATGAAGGTGGTGGTAATTTGCGTGGCTCTGCTAATTAAGAATTGTGAAGATTAAATGCATTGCAGATCAGCAACTCTTCTTCAATCTGCCTGAAGATGGAGCTTCCTTGGCCATCGTCACACCAAGCACGAGCAGATGGAAAAAGCAACTAAACTAGCCTACGGCTACACGTCAACACATAATGGTTTGCTGGCAAATTACAATCATTTTTTTAAAAAAAAATATAGATGCATTGTGTATCATCACATTTTTTAAAATTAAGATCCTGAAATTTTATATTTTAAGTTTTTAAAAAAATAACAATAAAATTTTTTAAATTATTTAAATGATATATTGATCTTATAAAATGGTATAATTTTTCACGAGTTTTAAGAATGTTTTTATCATTAGAAAATTATAAAAATGACACATTTGCCCTTTATTTAAATTTAAAAAAATTCACAACTTTTCTTTCACAACTTTTATTTTTAAATTTACAATAATTTAATAACTATTCGTAAGTTTTGATTTATAAGCCCTAATATATATTAAATGTTGAAAATTTATAATTTTTCATTCACAACTTTGTTCCTATATTAACAATTTTTATTTTTAAATTTGCAACAATTCAATAGTCATTTGTAATTTCATATCTACAAGTTCTGATATACATCAAGTATTAAAAATTCATAACTTTTATTCCTATATTAACAACTTTTGTTTCTAAATTCGCAACAATTCAATAATCATTCACAACTCTGCATATGTAGATTTTGATATATATCAGGTGTTGAAAATTTGCGACTTTTCATTCACAATTTTTGTTCCTATATTAATAACTTTTATCCCTAGATTCGTAATAATGCAACAAGAAATTATAATTTATCAGTATTCTTTGTAAATTGAATAAATCAATAAAAATGAATTACCACTTTAATCCAATAAATAACAAGTTTCATTAATTTAAATGATAAGAAAATCTTAAAAAAATGACAACTATCTAAGATTTTTTTAAACGTTCTTCTTATATTCATAACTTTGTATTGATCATTCACAACTTTGGTTTATGTATTTATAATACAACTGAAAATGATATATTATTTATCATTTAGTCATGAGTAAGGATCCATATCCACATATAGCAGAGAAAATGAAAACCTCAATTATTTCTGCACATTAACTCATATTAACTTCAACTATCACGAATGAGAGGAGAAATTTTCAAGGAAAAAAAGAAACTTACTCATTACAACACAACTAACAGAGGAACCCACGTATAGAAACTTAAAAAGAAATAAAACAGACAAGAAGGAGATGGAGAAGAAGGAGAAGGAGATGGAGAAGGAGAAAGAGATGGACCAGAAGAAGAACACGAAGAACAGAAGAGGAGGAGAACACTAAGAAGAAGTAGAGGCAATAACTCACAAAAATGGCTCTACATTAAGGCTTGAGATTTTTATTTTATTTGATAATAATTTGGTCTTTTTTTTTAATTTTCTAATAACAGAACAATTTTATGGGACTTCAAAAAAATTATGCTATTTTGTAAAACTAATCTATTATTTACATAATTTAAATGAATTTTTCTATCATTTTTTTTAAGTTTTAACTATTGAATCTCCTGCCATTAAATTTAACAATTTTGCCATCTCGCTTTTTCTAATTGAACATATATCATATCACTCTAACAAACGATACTTGCAATTAACATGAAATTTTAATTATTTTATTAATATCTAAAAAATAGCAGGAGATTGTTTTGTCATAATAAAATAGAACTTTTATATTTCGTTTGATTGAAGAGAAAAATATGAAGGAAATAAAATTAAAAAAATTCTTAAAAATAATAAAAAAATTAATATTTTTAAAAATTTTTATTTTATTTTCTCTCCTTAAATATTTTTTTTAACTTTTTCCTTATCTTAATGAAATCACAAAAAACTCTTAGTATTTTTTAAAAATCTTAATACAATAGTTAAAATATTTAAAATGTCATGTCAATGCCAAGTGCTTTTTGTTTGAGTGATATGACATATTATTTAATTTAATAAAAAGGTGAAATGATATAAATAGTAAAATTTAACAGGGAAGAGAGCAGATGGTCAACATGTAACCTAAGGCATTAATTTTAATCAGTTAAAAGTCAAGCAATGATATGCAAGCCATCTGAAGCTCAAAATAGTTACGTATATTTTAGTTTTTAAAGAAATAATTATTTTGAATATTTTTAACTTTAATAACCATACCAAATTCTTGTAAGACTAGATTATAATAAAGTAAGGTTTAGACATCTGACATTATTTAAAAGGTGTTAATTTTTTATAGAAATTTTATAAGTGTCTCGAATTCTCTTACTTAGAAATTATTCATACCACAGTTGTATAATTTCATCCATACTTAAAAATTAATGTTTGATTAGACACAAATGAAAAGGTGAGTTAAATGGCATATATATGGAAATGCATTTCAACTATTTTTCTATAATCACATCAACCACTAGATTAAGTTATAAGGTACAATAAAAGGTAGATTTCTATGTTGATATATTTTCTCTATATTTTATACCTACATGACAATGTTTGATTAAATCTATAATATTGATGGTGCTTGGTGAGACCTTTAAGGGGATTTATTCAACTTAGCTACCATAAATTATCAATATCAATATCAATATTTTACCAAAATTTCATAAACCATCTACAATGCACTTTTCCTTCACAATCTTGAACCCCTTTCTTATTGACTGTGAGTTGAGGGAATTGTGATTTGTGAATTGGATTTTAATTTTTTTTCCTATGTGTGGTGTGTAAGGTTAGGGTTTCATTGGCCTGCAATCATAGTAGGCTATTCAAATTTGCCTCTCTTATTTTTCTCATTCTTCCTATCAATACTTTTCTTGCCCTCATGACTTCTTTTTGCATCATCCTACCCTCTCCCATCTAATTCATTGCAGTATTGCCTTTTGCATCTTCTCATCTCCTCTCCCTTATTGCGCCACCTATTACTACTTCAACTCATAGTGTCTCCGACAAATCTGGAAGACTGGAACTCACAATGTCTATCTTCCTTATCTCCCTGCTTCATTGCACCACATGGTCTATCTCCCTCTCTCGTCGTGTCACCTGCCCCTACTTCAACCAGTCATCCTTAGTCCCTAATCTGCCTTATATCTCGAACTCACGGTGTATTTGATGGATCTGAACTATAAAGTTTACACTCAGACCAAGTAAGTTAACTGATTATGATTCATGTAATGACCTTTGTCATTAACCAATCATAAACTCACATAATTAAACCAATCACTTAAACTAAGGATCAACCTTGATTAAAGTTATTTTCTCAATTGACTTCAAAAGTATTAGGAATGATAGAATCCTAAAATTATTTGAAGAAGATTTATGATGTATAAACACTTGAAAAATACTTAAAATCATAGTGTAGAAGTTTGCAAAAACATGAAAAAAAAGTTGAGCATTTAAACCTAGTTCAAACAAGGGCAAAATAGATAGCGAAATTGACATGTTCATCACAACCTATTGCACGTCCACCACGACAAGTGGCAAATAGGTCACCCACCGTGGCCAACTACTAATTCAATATAGCGACCAATTCATGTGTAGCATCCACCCTAGCACATGTACATTCACAACATATATCGAACAGCCTTAACTATTGACTTCTGAGGTACCTATTTTATAATTCCAACCTTTAATTAAGGTGATACAATTATCTACATGTAAATAATTAAGAGATTTATCTAATGGCTTTGGGTTTATCCCATTCTAATACCAAAGGAGAATTCTAGAATACTAGTGCTGAGGCAAGCTTTTAATACCACAAACACCACTGAAGTGTCTCCTCTCTTGATCTAAATTTTATTCACACTCCACATGCATAAACTACAATCATGTATAGATCACATTATTTGTTTATATATATTGATAATAATCAAAAGACATTGCAACATCGGCCCTTTCCAAAACATGAAGACCACACAACAAAATGCCTAAGTGTAAACAATAAAAGTCACAAGCAAATGTCAAATTAGTTAGCATGTTACAATCAATCTCCAAGTTAGCAAATTATGCATCCAATTACACTACCAAGAGACTAGAGACTTTACAATAACAAGTTCTAGTCATTAACCTTAAAGTATTTCCCTTCTCCTTTCGCCTTATTATCCCGTAACAAAAATGTTAACAAACGGGAGTGAGATTATACAATCTCAATAACTAAAGTACATAAATTCAAGTATATAAAAATATGACAAATACAAGCACATCAAGCAAGGAATTTGCCAATAAAAACCTTTCTGTATTCAACATGTATCATAAGACTAATGATCATTAACCAAAAGGCATATAATGCAATATAAATTATGCATGATCATATGCACCCCATCCTTATATCTTTGACCAAATTGGGCCCACTCTCTAATTATAAAAGGTGACCCAGTCAAGGTCCCATACTCATTCTCGAACCATAGATTCTCTTGTTCTAAACTCATGGGGTGTCATCCTGCCCAATCCAGGGCAATACCTAGTCTAAGGTAACACCTAATTTAAGGTAATAATAAAGGACCAAAACATTATGGCCTCATGATACTAGGGAGTATCACATAGATTTCCTTATCACCCTACTCTTTTATATGAACTCCCACCTATCCATGATTATGTAATATGCTCACGTTACTCTATGACATAACATGCACGCAAATTTAATTAATTTATCTCATAGTCAAGTGCATTATCTAGCCATGCATGAATAACCACTACTTAAGCTTCATGCCAATATCATAAACTCATGCTTAATGACATATCAACATCATATACTTTAACAACTTTGATCAAGCATGAGATTACCCTATCAAGTCATGTATTCAACTTAATTCTTTGCATCATGCCATAAATATTTAATCACTTTATCACATATTCACATTCTTTGTATATAAACTCATTAATTCACATGCTATAATCAATACTCATTAAGATATTAATAATCACAATATCATTTATTGAACTTCAATCATTCATACCATTTCATTTCATCACCAAACAAGCTCATGGCCATAAATCATATAATTCAAAACAATCACTATCAATATGTTTGTATATCCATATTATCATTTTTCATTGCAATTGACAGCATAATTGCAAACAATAATTATCTATAAGAATTTAATTTTTAGTTACCTTAACTTTCGTGCTACCAATACTTTAAATTTCAAAGGAGCTTTCAAGTAATCAACCGGCTCCAAGAGTAATCAACTCTACAATTAAAATCATTAAACCTCATTAATGGCTAATAATTATTAATTATCCCTTAATCATGATTAAGGCTTAGCACTCCCATGAAGCATGATTAAGCAAAATCAACCTCAAAACTCGCTTCCATTAACTTATTTAACCTTCATTGAGCTTAAACTTAATTAAGTAGTATTAATGTTAACTCTAAACCATTGTTTATCTATGTCATTAGCTTAATCTAATCCAAAACAACTTTAAGGTTTTGGATTTTAGCACCCCTTATGATAAAAAATATCAAAACAACACAAATAACACTTATTTGATCTCAAACAACTTATAAAATTTGAACATGATGACCATTCCTGAGAAAGAAAACTTAAACCAAAATAATAATATCTAGCTCAAAGTGAAAATTATACAATAAGGAAGGATTAGAAGTATTACCTTAAGCCATTAGAGCCACAAAATCAAGTCTAATGGAGGAAATGTAGAAACCCTAGTAGGGCTCAAGATTTTCGCACCTAGCCTCGCCTATTTTTGCCTTTATGTTTCTATTTTGTGATCATAATTTTAATTGAAATCTTTTTATCATTAACCACAATTTGTGGTGGCTAACGCCTATTTCACTATGACAAATTGTACAGTTTGTAATTTCTCACTTAAACCAAATACCTTGAGCCTAAATTTGGCCCACAACCTAATTTAGACCCTAAATATCTCCCACATATGATTCTAGGCCCAATTTTGATTATAATTAAATGCCTAAACAATTAGTTGATCTCAATCATTCATGATTTCTCAATTAACACCTTAAATTCACAAAAGTTTTAAATCAGATCCTCAATACACATATCTCCTTAATTACATCTTTAAACTCTCTTAAATACTTAATTACTCTTATTTTCTCAATTAATTTAATTAATCCTTAAATTAAATTTTGAGATGCTGCAATTCATGAAATGCTCTGATTCGTGATGCCCTTGTTAGTGATATTGAAGAATAAAGTTGACTTGGGATATACAATTTGATTCATCTATCATGGAATCGAGGCACATCTTGGGTAAGGGATTTTGAGATGCTAAATATGCATGAGTCGCATGATGAGGGATCTTGATTTCATTTTTGTCACCTTTTGGTGCCCTACAAGCTAGGCTTCGCTGGCCTTAAGATTATTGTGGATGCCTTTTATTCACAACCTGATTCACATTCTTGTTATAGCCTTGTCATCTTAGAAACTGTGAAGTTACTTAACGATTACTGGAATATAAAATCCAACATATTCCACATGTTCAAAATGTTGTTGCTAATAGATTAGCTAAAGAGGCTTTAACTATTTCTTCCTTCTTAGATTGTGCCCCTCCTTATATTAGGGCCTTGATTCAAAATGACTATGGGATTTGAATCTCCCCCCCCCCCCTTACTTTTTAATATTAATGCATTGGGCTCTGCCCTCCTTTCTACCAAAAAAAAAAAACATACCTTTAAATTCTCTATCAATGTTGCTCTCAGAGTTGCTAGCCATTGGAAGTTAGAATTGCATAAGGGAATATGGTGGAAAGGTTATTTATTTAGTTTGAATGTTATGTGTTCATATGGTGATAATAAAATATGATTTATAATTGGCAAATTGACTCCTGTACTACAAAAAAAAATTATTTACCTAGATATTACATTTTTAAAAATATTTCTCTATATGCTACAAATTTAAAACTAAGTTCATACTAAATCAAGCTTCAATTTTTTTATTTAATATTGCAGTACAAAATTCGATCTAGTAGAGACTGAGTTCTGTACTTATATAAAATAAATAAATGTTTAAGTGTAGTCTTAGGCTACCTCTGCACCCCACTTTCTCTATCCCTCTATGCTTTCCAATGATAAAAAACCAATGTGTGTTATATGTGGTGAGTTGCCTTTTTTCCGTCCAGCATATATGTTTCCTTTTTTTTTTTTTTGCCCAGGAGATCCCAACATATAATTGAATATCTTTATATAATATAAATAATATATTATGTATTAAATAATAATATATTATTTTATTAATTATAAAATAACTACATAATCAATAACAATATAAAATTACATAAATTTAAATCATAATATATAACTTTATGGTTAAACCACTAAAGATCATTTCCTACTGTATTAGGTTTTTGCTTTTGTCTAAATCTTGTTTGGTGATATTAAGCGTGATGGTTAAAGTGATCGCACTTGCAAATTTAGTTATTTATGCTCGTAAAGATTTATGTTCAACAAAGTATATGCCCTCAATGGTTCGTTTTTATTCTTTTGTTGCTAACAAATCACACCGTACAAAAGAAGCAAGCTGAAGGTGCGTTATGATATTTTTTTTTTCCATTCCCATGGAAGACCAATTCTCTTCTTTTGATGACCATTTTGTTTTTTTTTTTTCCATGATTTATGAAGTGGTTGGTCCCCTAATTATTTAGCTATTATGATGTTGTTATCCTTTTTATGGTTTTTTTTAATCTAAAGTATTTATTATGAATGCTGTCTTAATGTTTCTTATTAATTGAGTAATAAGTGATTTCAGTAATCAATAATTATTGAAGTTTAACCACTAATTAATTGATCAATAATATAACTTAATAATCATTATTTTATGAATAACAATTTTGCTTATTAATACTTAATATATTGCTTTTAGGAATGAAGAAAATAAGCCACGTGTGTATTTTGGAATTTTGATATCGCTCAGGTGAATGGAAGGGTAACTGCCAAGCCCATGCTTGAGAACTTTCAAGAGGCCCAACTTGAAGAACGTTATGTTGCTTGACCTGTTTCCTTTATGTCATTTGAAGTTTTTGTATTAAAATTAATGGATACTGGTAAAGTTAATAAAGGCTAATATCGATTTTTTTTAAGGTGAGAATTTAAACTTTGAAAAATGATGGATGCAATAATTAAAACGATTTTAAAAAGGTCATTCTATCAGTATTTGTAACCACCATAAAGCTTTCAACATGGGGGTTCGAATTTAGTTTGAGGCAAACAATAAACTCAAAATATTTCAAGATATCAGGCGATCTAGTGTCTAAAAAAATAATTTGTATATTGGACGATCTTTTTTATTTTGGAACATGATATTATGAAGTTTGTTTTGTTGTTTTGTGGACAATTTTACTTCATTTGTTTCAGAACCAAAAAAAAAAAACCCGTTCTGCTTTTTTTTTTTTTTTAATAACTCCTGGACTCCCATCTTGATTTCTTGGTATCGTTGTTTTTAAGGTGGTCCATTGTACTCCCTCCATTATTAGTTTCCGATTCCATTCATGTCAGTCAACTTAAATCTAAGGTATCGGTGTTAATAAGTTTTGGAATAAATAAGCATGGGACAGTAAATCTAACCTATTATTCAACATTCAAAAAATTATTTCTTTTAAAGATTTTAAAAATATTTTAAAAAACTCATGTTTTTCATTAAAATCTGCATTTTGAGCTAATGGATTTTGGTATAAATAAGCATGGAGTAATAAATTTTGAAGTCGTCAGGTAATAAAATATAAAAAAAATTATATTTAAGCGAGAAGACAACAACTTCAATTAGTAAAAGAAACAAGTTGTGAAACAAACAATTTGTTAATTTTTTTCCCCAATTTATATGGATACAAATAAGCTATAGAGTAGAATAAATTATTCTTTATATTTTGAATTTTTTAATTTAATGTTTATGTTTGAATTTAACTGTGTAACAAATTTTAAAACAAAACAAGTTATTATTATATTTTTATTTTAATCTAAATAAACTGCTGTTGATTACCATGTTATTGTTTTTTTATAAAATATTTATTTTTTCCATGTTGAAGAAATAATAACAAGTTCACTTTCCATTCATATTGTTTTTACCCCCACAATCACTAATGTATAGATTATAACTACGGGAGATATTCAAAATAAAAAGATGAAGAACAACGTATTGTTATGTAACAAAACACAACACAAACAAAGTAGCTCTAAAAAAACATGTAAGCATGAAACGGAAATATGTTATAAACATAATTTGGTCAACCTTTAGAATAGAGATTTAACATGTACTGTAAACAAACTCGGCTTTGGACAAAACAACAAATTTGTCGGTCACTAGTTATAATTATATTTACCAATTATTAATTACTACTACTGTACAAAAGTAATATTTCATTGTGGCATTGTCATATATTTAATTAAGTAGTCAAATCCAATTTTAAAGTGCATGACAACAATTTGTTGGTCCTATACCTGACATCAATTTTTTTCTTTAAAAAAAAAAGGACATTACTAGTTTGAAATTTTCATATAATATAAAAAAAATTAAAATATTAATCCCTTTAAATGCAATTGGGTGGTAACATAGACCTCAAGTTAATGCTGAAAAATGCTTCAAATTATTAATATCGGTGAGTGTGATTAATTACTTGTAATGGAGAACCATTGACCATTGCATGTGGGAAACAAAGTGCTGATCATCATGTGTATAAATATAATATAACAAACACTTGAGCCTCAAATTTGACAGAATACAAAAATAATCAAAAAAAAAAGATTGACTTAAATAGATCCCTTACTAGTCATTATTATCTTTAAATAGAATTTGAGTAATGATTGAGGATGATAGATGATGACAAAGAGTGAAATTTTAGTGATCAAGAATTCAACCATATCTTCGATTAATGAAGCTTTATGACATTTATTATTTACTTTGTTATCAATTGGAGAATCATAATTATGGATCTTTAGACCTTTGATGCCTTGATTCATTTGCTAAAATTGTAATTACCATCTACTGAATTTATTTTGAAAAATTATTGTAGAAATAAGAAAGGCATGCAAACTTATGGGCTCACTTGTAAACTTATATACTAAGAGCCAACCTTCATCAATTGAAGCCCTTTCTAAGAAATAACTTTTTTTGAATAAAAAAATTTAGATTAGTTAGGTTATGATAATTCACTAACCTTGAACATACCTTCAAATTCAATGAATGTTTGAACTGATTGGTTTCTCACCCTTTTTTATTTGATACACACTTTGTACTATTTAATTTTAGGAATAACATAACTTCAATACTAAATTTTCTCTTAATTATTGATTTAATCTTTAAATTTTCATTCAACATAATTTAATTTTTCAATTTTATTGAGTTAAAGAATTATAAAAATTGAGTTATACCTAGTTAGAGAATTATAAAAACTAAGTTATTTTGAATCAAGAAACTATAAAGTTTGAGTTATCCTTATTCAAAGTTTAATAACTAAATCAATAATTAAATAAAAACATATGGGTAAAATTTATTTTTTTTCTTAATTTTATTTGCAACTAAAGAATAATAATCATAATTAGTATTAATATTAATATTTTATAAATACCATGTTATGGAGAGGCAAATCAATCTTTACGAACGCGGGATGGCCAAGTCTATAGTGAATGAACAGTGCTTCATCTATTGCCTTTGTTAACGTGCCCAAGGTCATTACCTGTTCCAGTTCTCCATCTATTGTTCTGTTATTATTATAATATAATATTATGATATTAGAGAAAGGGATTCGAATATTGTAGTATTAATAATTAATAATATTATTATAATTTTTGGTGATCCCTTTGTTTTTCCTCATGCAACTAATATTTTATATTTTATTTTGAATCTAACTTCTGTAACCCAAAAAAAGACAGAGAAAGGGGACGCCAGTCTTGCATCCACGGGATAGATTAAATGGGAAGGTCGATGGGTCAGTTGGCGAGATTTCAATAATTTTTAAATTCTTGGTGATTTTTGTGTTGCCGTTTCGCACCACCAGGTGAAATTTTAAATATATTGTTTGCCCAGTGTGGTATTTGTACGTGCATAACATCGTCAGGTGAAATTTTTGTCATCATATTCGTGCATTTTTTGTCCTAGCATCTTCGTTTGTCCTTCTTTGGTTATTCTTGTGGTTGATCTTTGGGGAAATCGTGTGTTTATGTTGGTGGGTTCGTAAACGGTTTGTGCGGTCATGTCATTTGCTTGGTTGTGTTTTTTATTTCCCTGTCTTTTGTTCTTTGGATGAGGTGATGATTCATAGGTATCGGCGCAGAGGAAGAAGTATTATGAGATGATTGTATAAAGATGGGTTTGTTGATCGGAATCTACCACATTGGTGAGTTTTCGTATAGATTTTTTTCTTCCTTTGGTTTAATTATTGATTAATTTCCTATTTATAAGTGATATTTTCTACCCAGAGCTAATTGTCTGTCACCATATTGTGTTCATGGCCTGCTCAGTGAACTGTTCCACCATGTGAGGATTGCCCCTGAAAACGTCTACATTCTGGACAAGGCTGGGGATCTTGGAAGTGACCTTTCCCTTTTTGATCGTTCGCCCATTTCATTGTTTCAGCTAGCGTCCCTCACTTCACTTGATCTGTCGGGTGTTCGTGATATTATGGTGGATTTTTTGTGTCAGAGGTCGTCTTCATGTGCACCTTCCAGGTGAGATTTTCGTCCTCCAGCTATCCTGTTGTGCATCATTTGTATCTGGTCTATTTTTTGTTCACTTTTTCCCTTCTTAGAGGATTTGTTTGGCTCCATCGATTTCAGTTGCATTCAGAGGGGAAGACTCGTGATGCCCTCGATGTTCTAGGTTTGTTTTATTCTTCAGGTCGTCTAAGCCTTGCACGGGCAATTCAGGGAACATTTATTTTTTGGCTTATAAGATCCATGCTATTGCAAATTTATACTTCTCGGGCTGATTTGAAAGTGAGTACTTTTTTGGCTTACGCATGTGTGCTTCTTTAATATGTGAGATTTGGTTTCTGCCTAATGCCGGGGTTGGGATTGCCCAATTTCCTTCACATTTATAGGTTTCTATGTAATTAAATGAAGTAGAAGAATATTATTTTGTTGACTAGCTGAAATTTGTGTCTACATGATGTAAATAAGATATTTATGTTTATTTTTCTCTCTTTTTTCTTTGTTTTTTCCCTACTGATTCAGATTTGACCATCTTGCTCTTGATATTGAAGGGGAATCTAATCGTTTAATCACCAGTGCTGATATTGGTAAGGATAAAGGTAATTGTAATTCCTCATGCCATGGCTACTTCACTAAAACTTGAAGACTCAACTATTTATTGCTATGCAGGTCACGCATTTAAGTCACTGAACACATTAGGATTTGTACCTAAATAAGGAAAGCTCATTGCAGATCGTATTGATGGAATCTGGTAAAGTGCTAAATTGTCTAATTGAATTTTTTGTCAACGATAAAGAAAGCATATTGGTAATGTCGCTTTTAACATTTTGGTGAATTTGTTATCATACAGGGCATGATCAAGAATAGTAAAATAGGGAAGCATGAGCTGTTGGATCTTAGCATCATTCATATCCTTGGCTTTAGCTTAGCAAATATCCTGTGAGCAGTCCGAAACAGAAGAACAAACACTCTGCTGTATTATGTAGTCCAAACTTATCCAGACTTGATATTGGGCACAGGAAGAAAATGACAAAATGCTTCATATAGTTGCGTAGTAGACATTTGAGAGACAGGTACCCAAACCCTCTTCTCGGTGAAAAAGTTATAAGAAAATCTCAATGATCACATATACCTGATACGTTCTCAACCCTAAGCTTTTAGGACTTGAGGTGTCGATCATTGACTTATCATATTATGTGCAAAAACTTTAAAGATCAAGAAATAGCAAGGACCAAATTCTGAAGTCTAAAAATTCCTGGTCACATAGACTTTGGTACTATTCCTAGAACTACTTGAAGCTTAGACAATATGCCATAATGGTGGTCTAATCTAGTGGTAAGAGTTATGATAACTAGCAAAAAACTTTTAGGCTCAAACCTCTACTTCAAAAAGTCAACGGATAATTTAATTAGGATTTCTGATGGACTAAGATGGGTTGAAAGACTAAGTTGGGGCTAAATTTCTTTCTGCTTGGTTTCTGGTGGTCAGATTCTCATGAGTCGTCCCAGGACATGTACTGAGAAAAATAATGTTGCAATTTGTTGTAATGTTTATTGAGCGGAGAACTAATAGAACTCTGCTGTATAATATCAAAACCTTAGAACTCTGCTCTATAATAAATTTCTAACAGGGAAATAAATGCAAGAACTAACCAAATATGGGAAATTTTGAGGTTTTGATATTAAATCAAACTAGCCGAATCAGTGTCACAAAAAGAAAGGCCATTGATTCTAGCCAAAATCCTATTCCCTAATATTGAAACAAGATTACAACAAAGAGAATGAAAGCAACAACATAATAGCTCCCTCACTGGTGTTTGAGAGACCAGTATTCTTGTCATTCCTATCTAACAATCAAAACATGTCTTGAGTGCTATCCAAAACAACAACGAAATATTAAGCAAGCCATAAATGATGTGACTCCGACCTCTAAACTGAATCTATAGCCACCCTAAACACATAATGACTATATCCTGATTTGCTGGACCCTTAGGATAATAATTCTGACTTGCTGGATATTTCTTTTCCACTTCTTTCCCTCCCCTCAATTTCCTCTTATATGTCTGAATATATCTTAAGGTTACATCAAAAAGACGTTAAGTTTTAAACTCATCTTGAATTATACAATGAATTTCTCTTTTTAGTTGCCAAGTTGGCAATATAAGTGAGTCATGGATGTGATTTTTAGAGTGTAGTGATTGCCATGTCGACAAAATCATTCCAGGATGCAGAAAATGTATTAATTATTTCATCATTTTTCTCATGGTAATTTTCCATGTCTGTGACATGGTTTGCTTTTACCCCTTATGTTCTTCTTTTTTGCAAAGCTGTATAATATATTTACTTCTCCTACTGCACTTTGGTAAATACGGAGTCATGCACAGAAGTATTTCCTGAAAGTTCAGAGGAATGGAACAAGTGAACATGTACCTCCCCTTTGGCCGCAAAGAAAGGCTGCTCATTCATACCCAGAAAAGGCATCTAAAAATGGCTAACAACTTCACATAGTGGACCACTTTTCTTGTATCCGTTACTTGAATCCATTGTATCTTTGTTATTTATTTATTTTTATAATTTTCATTTTAGCAGCTCCATTTGTATCCCAAGTTAAATTGCTCCTTTTCAGCGTTGAGAAAGGTTAAGTCTTAATTTCATTCACAAAGATAACCATTTTATGATTCTTTCCTTCCAAAACTTCTAGGGAGTAAATTTTGCATTTGGAAAGTAAGGGATAGAGGAGGAAGCTATCAATGATTTAAGTAGAACAACTAACAGTTGTCCAGAATTTTCATATTCTTCATTGGTCCATATGCTACAAAATTTTATTTGCTACATTGGTTTATAACCTTTAGGTTTTATAGATGCAAAGTTGTCCAAAATTTAATGGTCCATTAGCCACTATTGGTGTGTTCTAAAAAAGCCTTCCATGCATTGTAATAAAGATTTTGGTTAAAGTGTGATGTTTTAGACAATTCTGCAGTTTGTTACCCTTAAAAGTTCAATTACACTTTCCTGAAACACATGACTATAAAAATTTAACTCAAATTTTAATATTACTTGCCAAATTACTTCCAGAATGAAAACTAATGGCTTTGTTGTCTCCTGCATTAGGAAGACGATACAATAGGGTCCTGAATCCTAATGATTGTTACGGTAGATGTGGAAGAAATCTTGTGCACATGCCAAGGAGTTCTTGTAATTGTGTAGTCTATCATATTTCACAATGCTTTCATTTGGGTGGCAATTGAATAATATATTACCATTTAATTTGACTGCTATTCATGATTAACTTCTCTATGAGAATGGTTCTTCCTTTTGTTCCTTATGTTCAAGGATTCACGATTAACTCATGCATTATAATTCACTACATTAAGACGTTATCTTATGAGTTCAACTCTATTAGTAACTTAATCAGTTACTTTATTTGGTTTATTGAATTTCTTGAATCAAAAAAATTTTATTTAGTCAATTATAATGGTTGATGGTAATGACATATTTAGCCCCATTAATTTCTTTTGAATGGGGACGTGTGTTTAAAAATATGTCAAAGTGATTTCATAGTTTTATAATACATGTACTTAAAGCGTTTTATAATTTTGTTTTTAAAGTTTTTTAAATTACCTGTGTAAGCATTGGGATATTAACTCTCAAATTAAATAAAATAAAATGGAGAGAAAATATTTTTAATCAATTGAATTTCTAAGAAAAGTAAATGAGATTGAAAACTTTTAATAAGGAGAGATGGCAAAGGAAAATGTAAGTGAAATTAATTATGTTTTCACAATCGTGCATTACAAGTATGATTAAATTGCATTACATATAAATTAATTTAATCATAATGATTAAATTCCTTTATGTATTACATGAAATACAAGTAATAATACGAGATATTGATAACTCATTTAATATTTTACTAATGAAATGAGAAAGTAACAATTATAAGTTCCTCTTTAAATTAGTTTGGTTAATTGGAAATAAGTTTATATACAAAAGGCCTATAGATAATAATTCATGATAAAAGTAATAAGGCATCTTAAAAAATGATCAATGTTGTATTCTAATATATATTTGAAAACTTTGACAACGGGCTATAATTTTTTTTGGTTATACCTTACACTAATTATTTGTTTAACTTTCTTTCTTATAGGCTATACTTGTCTATCATAATTAGTTGTGATTAATTGATTATATCATTCATATTTTTCATTTGTATGTTCAATTGTCTGCAGATAATAGAGTCTAGCTAAAGACTACATGCTTAATTTTTTTAAAAAAAACCCAAATAACACAAATGTTGATTTCAAATTATTAGTATGTAATAACAAAAATGTTCTACAATATAACTCATCTTATGAGAAGGTAATTTTAAAAATAATTTAATTTAATTAGACGACTTCTTCCTCACGAGTTGAACACTAGTTGTAATGTAACACAGGGTAAAGTAACATGGAGTAAAGCTGAAAGTATAGGTTGAATCACCATTTGAGTTGGCTCATTTGGGTTAGGTTGAATTCAACTCATTTTTATATGGGTTGAAATTATTATTGAAAGCTGACAGGTTAAATAGGCTAATTTGCTAATTTATGTTATTTTTTTTCAACTTATTTTTTAAAAATTTTAAAAAATACACCTAAATAAAAATAATGATAAATTTCAATATAATATTCCTTCATGTCATGATTCATTCTAAATGTACCAAATTGAGCTAACCAAGTTATACCCATCAATTTATCAAAAAATCATGAATATATCACGTTCTCCATTTTTTCTCCATTTTTTTAAAAAATAATATAAGCTAAACAGGCTAACTTGTGGATTGCGGGTTGACTCATGATGGGTTGTAGGCTAACGTCTAACATAACTCTCATCATATATGGGTTATAATTTTGCCAACCTGCAAGTAAAACATATTTTTTTATAATTTTTTAATTTTAAAAATTATAAGTTCACCTCTTTTATTATTTTTTAGAGGTAAAAAAAATCATATATTGCCTCTAAAAATTAATTATTCAAATAAAAATAAAAGTTATTCTAATCAAGTCAAACTTATATCATCACTTAAATATAAATTAATTTGATTTTGTGATCTTTTTATTCTCTAGTTTTTGTACTTTATGCAAAATTCTCTTTTTCATATACAAAAATTTCTTTTCTTTGTCTTGTTTAGATTTTAGCAATCCTCAACATTGAGAGAACAGAGATGACTAAGTTCAATTAATTATTGAAAATGGTTGGTAATTTATAAATCAAATCAGTGGACAAAATAAAAATGTAATATTATGATTTGTTATATTTAACATATACTCTCTCTGATCTTATTTATAAGGCAGAGAAAGAAGAAATTTTTTTGTTTTATTTATAAGTTACATCATAAAATTTATTTTTTACCCTTCATTGAATGTTGGAAAGAGAAAATTTATTATTAAAGTGTGTATATTTGATAGGGATAAAATTAAAAACTTATTAAATTTTAAGACAAAATTAATGAGTTTTAAGGCTTTTTTTGATACTGATAAAATATGTCGGAAGTGGTTTATAAATAAAACTGTATCTAAGTTGTGTGTTTTTATTGTTTTTTGTCATAATTCAATTTTAAATTAAACAAATGTTCAAGTGTCATGTATCTAAACTGTAATTTCATGCATGCTTATTTTAAATGCTTTATTTTAAATTTAATCTCATTTGTTTATTTTTTGTTTGTTTTTAAAAATATAAGCAAACTAGCGTGTTAGTCAGCTACATGTTCAAGTTATGTGGTGTGAACTAAAATTGTCCTGCGTCTAAACGAATTCATTTTCTCTAACCTAACCTACCACTTTTTTATGTGTTAGCGGGTTGAGCTCATATCAACTCTATTCACAGGTTATTTGATTCAGGCATATTTTAATTTGAATTAATGTTTTTCTAACCCAACCCAACTCATGTGATTGGTTATTTGAACCAATTCATATAATCTAACTTATATTCTCAACTCTACTTATGGAGTGGAGGAATGAAAAAATTGTTGTACTCTCTTCCTCCTAAATTATAAGGTACTTTTAAATAAAATTTTATATGTTAATAAATTTTATTAAATATATTTAATAATTTTATTTCTTTTAAATAAAAATATAAACTTTTAAAAATACTTTTCATTAATAACTTTTAACCTTCATTTAATTAATATTAAATAAAGAGAAAAAGACTAATATTAAAATAAATTTATGTAATAAGATTTTAATATTTTTAAAGTGCCATATATTTAAAAAAATGAATTTTTTCTGTCTCGGAGGGAGTATCATTTTCTGATTTTGTCAGTTATTTAATAAATAATCATAATCATTATCATCATTAATATTAATAATTTAATAATAACAGAGGCGGTAATCACGCCCAAGCCACGACGACTGGCTCGTTCACTCACGCACGCACACACATGTAGGAAAGAGAGAGCTGCTGGATATGTAGTCGGGGTTCAATCTCTCTAATTCCATTCTTCACTTCGCTTTCACACCGTAACCCACTCCTTCTCCTCCTCCTCCTCCACCTCCATTTTCGGTCTTTGGATTTTGTAACCAAATGGAATTTGCGGCAATGGTTTGAGCTTCTTCTGTTGCTTTTGTTTGTTACGCTGTTTCTGTAAATTGCCCTTTCTTTCTCTTGGCAAAAGAAGGCAGGAAAGACAAGAGGTTGAAGGATAGTAATGGAGTCAACAGAATCTCCCTATGTGTCATCTCCTGAGGGACCCAGGAAACCCCCCTTGGCACAACCCAATTCCCATGCTCCAGGTATCTGATCCGATCTACTTTCTCTGTTTCGGTTTTTTTGGTTTCGGCAGTTGAAAATGGCGGTCCAGTTTGATGGCAATATGTGGTTACATCAATGGCAATGATGCGCTTTCTGGTTAATTATAAATGTCGGTAATGTTAACGTACGGTCACATCGGAGCCCAACTTTCCTGACCCACCTAATTCAGATTTTCTGAGCTGCGTATTGAAAATGTTTTCTTTAGTTCATCTCACGACTTTCGAGAATGGGAGGTGGAAAACTTGCTAAGTTGCTATCACAAATACTACTTTGTGGAATGCTTGAGTTTTACTTGCTTTCTCAGCTAGTTTTTTGTGCTGGAAAAATCGCAATGCAATTTTAACCCTCGTTTATAATCAACTCCCCCTGAAGGATCAGGGTTATTGCTGAAAATGAGGATAAATTACCAGAAAATAATGAGGGTTGATGCTTGAGTCAGGATTTTATTTTTGAAGGACCATTTACTTCTCAATATTTATAAAGTTCTAACTCTGGACCTGATAACAATTTGCGTCAGTCGTGAAAATAAAGCTTTTCTCCGATCTCAAAAAAGAAAAAAATGAAAAGGAAACTTGGGCTGTGGATTCATTATTTCTCTCTTACTAAGAATCCTCGTTATCTTCTTCAAAACAAGGACTCATGCCATCGTCACTATCATCTACTTGTCCTCCCAAATATTTTTAGTAATTGAATGATGAGCATTCTGATTGTTGTAAGACTGAATTTGTGTTCTGGATCTGATTGACTTTTTTTTCCTTCAGTTATTGAAAAATAAATTCCATTTTATGAAAATATGAAATTATTTTAGGTTTTACTTCCTTCATTCTTATTTATAAGTCAGCTTCTAGAAGTTTTTTTGTTTCATTTATAAGTTATTTTGCAAAATCTATGAAGCAATTGATATATTTTTCAATAGTGCCTTTGTCATGGATATTATTGAGTAATTATGGTGGAGAGGTATTGAGAGAGATGAGTAAGATTGGATTAGAATTAATTGCATTTAGTGGATGGTATTTTTTTGGGAAGATGGGATAACGTTAAGAACATCAACTAATTGTAACTAAACTTTTTTTATCTGTGCAAATTAGTTAAAGATGACTTGTAAATAGGTTGGAGTTCCAAATCCTAGCACACTACCCTATTGAGTGAATTTTATTGTTATTATTATTTGAGAACTACTTCTCAATCCTTTTGGTTTGGGACTAATCTCATTTGGGATTTTGGGGTACTGGGGTTGCCTCTTCCTAGAAGTGTTTTCTCATGGGTTTGAACTTTGATGTTGGAAATGCCCTTCGACCAATGAGCTCAAGCTTGATTACCGCTTGATCTGTTCCTCATGGATGTACGTAAACTGTTGCATATAGATAAAACTTTTGCTTTGATGGGAGTGGCATTTACAAGTAGTGATTTTGTTTTCGCATAAAATTTATTGTATAGTCAATTTAAGCTGGCATGATGAAGGTCAGAAGAATTGTACTTATGTAAGTCATGTCACACTAGTACGGTCAACCAAGTTTTTACAAAATTTGATTTTTGTTAATTTGACCCTTGGATGATGAAATTCTCTTTTCTGTCTATCATGCATGCCTAATTCCATATAAATTTGATATCAGGAAGTGAAAAAATCAAGTAGTCTATAATTTTTTACCTTCTTATGCATATGGCAAGTTAATCTTATGGACTATTACTAGAGCACAAGGCAATATTTTATAGATTACTTTTTTACCTTCTTACGCATCATATGGTAAGTTAATCTATAATTTGTTACCTTCTTATGCGTCATGCTTATTCTAATATAGTGCTTGCTTCTGCTAGATTCCACAGAGAAACCAACATATGTTCGGTTTCTTGTTTCAAACGCTGCAGCTGGTTCTGTTATTGGAAAGGGTGGTTCAACTATCACTGATTTCCAATCACAATCTGGAGCACGAATCCAATTATCTCGCAATCATGAATTTTTCCCTGGAACTACAGATAGGATTATTATGGTATCTGGTGCAATAAATGAAATTCTAAAAGCTGTAGAACTTATTCTTTCTAAGTTGATGAGTGAGGTAACTGCCGTTATGTAGATTTAATTACTAATGGGATGAAAGATTGCTTATGTGCTTCTGAAATTTACTTGGCTTCTGTGATTAGCTTCACAGTGAGGATGACAATGATGGTGAGCCAAAAACAAAGGTAAGACTCATTGTTCCAAATAGCTCTTGTGGAGGAATAATTGGCAAGGGAGGTTCTACCATTAGGTATGAGTACTTTTCTTAGTCAATATTAGATATAAAACTTTTTAGTTTGCCTTGTTTATAAATTAACTACTGATGGAAAAAGCAACTTCTAGTGCTTGAGGATCTTGATCTTTGTTCTGAGAATATTTCTAAACTCGGAGCAAATGGTGTGTTCTTTTCAATATTATTTTAAGGTTTGTTAAATTTACCAACCACCCATAACAGCAGGCCCTCCTGTTGGTATCAGGATGCTTTTTGCAATCGCTGAAGTCAGCCTAAGAAAATTGTTATCCATCACCTTTTCCTTCCCATGTTAACCCCACCTTCTTTGTCACTAAGAGATCGATTATTACTATCAGTTAATAATCCTTTCTATATGTATTAACATCGCTGAGAAATTGGGGTAAAAAGTTAACTTTATATGTACCTTTTTCTTTGAGCAGGTCATTTATTGAAGATTCTCATGCTAGCATCAAGATATCTCCTCAAGATAATAATTATTATGGACTGAATGATAGGCTAGTGACATTGTCTGGAACTCTGGATGAACAGATGCATGCAATTGATCTAATTGTTTCCAAGCTTGCTGAAGATCCACAGTATTCGCAGTCCATGAACACTCCATTTTCATATCCAGGTTTGTATTGTTTATTAATACCTGGGAACATCGGTTAGGATTCTTTCGTGTAGTAGCTTCTCATTCATGTTTGTGGTTCCAAAGAGCTAATAATAAGTCAAGTTCAATTCATATATAGGTAACTGCAGAGGTGGATGGAGGAAAAAAGTAATTTGAGGGGGCCATAAGTAATTTTAAGGGGACTTAAGGATTAACTGTTGTTTTTCAAGGGCAGTGCTTATTTTATGCTGAAAAAATTGCATATGTATATTTTCTCCAATTGCCCCCCAAATCAAAGGACAGGAGGCTCTGCTTAACGGAAAGAATGTATCCTCAATGTTTTTGTCAATCCAATTTTCTTTGCTTGAATAATTCTTTCACTTTGAAGGCGAAGTGTTGCTAAGTTTCTATTGCCCTGTATGCCATATATCAAGATGGTTATTAGTGATCACTGCAACAAGATGGTTATAAATACAAAGCCTGATTCATACACCTTTTTTTAATACACTTTTGCTCTAAAGACTAATGAAAGTTAAGAAATACTTAATATTTAAATTAAAAGTCAATGAGGAAATTGAGCATCATGTTTCCAGTAGGAAGACTATGAATGCATATTCAATGATAAAGAATTTTAAATTTAAGCTGAGACAGCCACCACCACATGTATCTTGGTTTTTATAAATTATTGTACTTTGCTTTATAATTGCACTTTTTGCAGGCAGCAATAATATCCATAAGTAATAAGTTTAAGATTCATAAATCTTGCTAATTTGCTTTAGATTTATTCTTGATTGTTGTTATTATATCTTTGCAGTGAAATTTTTATTTATAGTAGTCTGGGGTGATTAGATATTATATTTAGGTCTAAGGTGGTGTTTTGGTAATTGTCTTCCATGGTCTTCGAGTTTGTGCAGGCTATCACATAATCTTTAAGTTATTTGGGCTGTTGTTATGTATTTCAGGTGGCTGTTTGATTTGAGTCGAGCCTTAAATTGTGGCGTTCTTAGTCCTCAAGTTTGACTAGCCCTTCATAGTTTGCTCTTTCATTGCTGATTAATGTAGAAAAGGAAGACTTATAAGAAATTACAGCACCATATATGATAATGAAAGGGTGGAATCAAGATTCAATTGGCAATTTCATTTTTTACTTGATATGTTTTGTGAGGAATTATCATCATAAAATTGATGCTTAATATATTTTTCTTCGCTTGATTTTTAGGTGTTGTCTTCTCTGGTTATCAAGGTGTTCCCTATACATATGTGGTTCCTTCTGTTGCAACAACACCCTACAATGGAATTAACTATAGGCAAAATGGCGCGGGAGGAAAAGTCCAGAACAGCAAGGTTAGTAATGTTTCCTGATGTTGTAAGTTGCCTTGACAGACAGAACAAAGAATGACAACAAATTTTGCATATCTTATTGTGGAGGCTGAGCATGGTGCATGTTGATAGAGTCAGACTTGGATGAAGACCTTAGTCTTGCTATCCTGAAATTAGTTTTCTTTCTTCCACTTATCAATCCCTTGAACCATGTGATCCTGGATGGTGCCATTTTGTCATCTTAAAATGAAAGAGTGAGCACATTTCAAATGATGCGAGATGTGAAGTCATTTGTCATTAATGAATATCCGGTTGTAAATCACAAGTCACTAATAGGAAAGTAGGCTATTTTAGGTCATTGTGGTCTTTCCTGTGTTTTCATAAAGTAAGCACTTTTGGTGTTTTATGGAACTCTTGACATCTTGCTGAATTGCAATTCTAGTCAAATGGACTGCCCGTTTGCATTTTGGGCAAAAATAAATGTGAATCTCTGATAATTGGGAATATAAGGGGCCACTAGTTTTTGGAATATGGTTGAGCTGAAGGTAATAAGCTTAGACATGAGAAGTAGGAGTTTCTAGGGGGCATCAAAACTGGGAGAAATTTGCATAATATGTAAGAATAGGAAATATGAAGGTTATTGAGAGAAGTTTATAGACTTTGGAATATCTCGAAAGGAACTTGTAAAATAAAATTTTCTTGCCTATAGAGCTCATTTGGACCTATCAATCATACAAGACAAATAGACAAACTGGGAACCAACTTCAGGCAGGTCAAATTATGGTGTAAATCGTAAATGAAAATACTGGTATCGCACTGGTAGATCCAACTGATACTTTGCATTTTGCTGCAGATGGATTTTGACCAAATTCAGAAGAAACGCTATCCTGGTCCATTTTGTATGGATTGACTGCCCAATAAGTTGAACTGTTCAATGCAATCACATCATAAAATTTGATAAGGACGTAGCTGGTTTGCTTGAATATGCAACCTTCTAAAATTATACGGGTTACAGCTATAACAGAAGTGGTATTTCACTTGGTGTTTGTGCTCTAAAAGAACCTGGAATTCCATTTACAAAATAAACAAAATCAATTGAGCTTCATGCCTAAGGGGTTGTTTACCATATTTGCTCACGCTTTGTGTATGTGTTTAATTCTTCGGACGTTTTTGTTTATCTTTTGCTTTATTATTATTATTTTTTATTTCTTATGATGAGAGATCAAACATACTCTCATGTATGAAAGAATAACAAGTTTAGCCGCCATAAATTTCGATAAATATGGTGGATTTCTTTGTTTCTCTGAACTGATAGGTGCTGTTGCATTGCTTGCCAGGAGGAGCGGAATAACTCACTGACAATTGGTGTTGCAGATGGACATATAGGGCTGGTAGTTGGTCGTGGGGGGAGGAACATAATTGAAATTAGTCAGGTTTTTCGATGGCTGATAGTCTTACTTGGTTCAATATGATTACTTATACAACGCACTAACTTAGACTAATTTGGCTTTTCAGATTAGTGGGGCAAGGATAAAGATATCTGACAGGGGTGATTTCATGACCGGAACAACTGATAGGTATAAAAATGAACTTGCTTTCTCACGATTTTGTATTGGATGACCGAGTCGTTGTTTCTTTTACCAAAGTTTTTCGGACGTGATTTTGCTTCGTCCTTGTTATGCAGGAAAGTTACCATAACAGGATCCCAGAGAGCAATACGCACAGCTGAAGCGATGATAATGCAGAAAGTTGCTTATGCAGCTGAGAGGGCCATGGAGTAGTAGGCAAATACACTTGTAGTGAACCTGCTTGCTTATTGCTTATACATTTGCTGTTTTCTTAGGTTTTTTTCACATAAACTACTTAGTTGATAAGTTGAGATCTGAATATTGTAGTTTGACAGGGAGCAAGATTTTGTTGTTAATTTGTAGGGAGAAAAATACTGCCAGATAAATTGATTGGGGAGGTACACTACTGCTTTTGACCATGTGTAGTAATTAGAAGCATATTCTTTTTGTTACATGTTGTAAGTCAACATTTACTTCATTACCTGGCCTTGAGATAGGATTTGAGAATCCCTGCTCCTTGTTAATGATTTAGGAATTGAGTATTCACTTGTGAGAATACCCCTCCTCATTATTGTTTGGCCTAAATTCTTGTTCTTCTGCCATGGCTTATGAAGATTGCTTATTAGTCCTTCTGCTTCTATGTACAAGTCCCTCCTAATTACCTCACTGAAACAAAAAAAAAAAGGGAGTTAAATTATTGATATTGTAAGAAAAAGAAAGAGATTTCTCAGTTTATACTTATTAAATGCATCATCTTTAAAAACAATTTCCCTCGTTTTTGTAATCTTTTTACTCAGAAAATTGTACAAGGGTAAAATTGGAATAAAGTAATTAATGATTCATCTTTATATGCAATGTGACTTATGAAAAAGATGATCAATGAACTCTAGAATATGATTTGTTTATAAAATGAAGTTGGTATCTTGTTCTTAGATTTTATTTTACTGATCGTATAGCTTTATGTTACATGTGAAAAAGTGAGCCCTTCTGGTCTTGCATTCTTGTCAAGTTCAACTTTTAATATATTCCACAAGCATTTTAAAACTATCCTTGAAAAGTAAAAACAATTTTCAAAAACTCATTTGGGGCCTGTTTGGATATTCTTTAAAATTAATTATTGGTTCAAAATCATAATTTTGAAAAAAGTTGTCCAAACACTCCCAAGTCTTCATTTTTACAAACTCTATTTAGTTTTTGAAATTTCATTTCGTAAAAGCTAACCAAACATGCCCAATTTTTTCAAACTTTTTTTGGTGCTTGAAACTCCAATTTGTAAAGGCTAAATTTTTCTCCATTTGATAAATCAATTTTAAAAATCTTATTCAAACACCATCAATTTTTTTCATAATTAGTTTTCTCCAATTGAAATCAAACACACCGTGGTTTTGTTCGTGTAAGTATTTGATTGAAATGAATCAGCTGGGTATGAATGTCAGATAAGATCCTAACGAGCTTCTAACTTTTTTTAAAATATATGATTATTTAATTGATAATGTCATGATGAGTGGATTGGATGATTTTCAATTGCCCCTTTTATTACAGCATCATTAAACAAATTACGGGTGAATGTCACAAGGATAGTGGAAAAAATTATCTTAAGGGACCATGAATTTATAAAAAATACAGAGAATTAAGGATGAAAATTCTGTTGTGCTGGTGGCAAATATATAGCTCTGGAAGTTGCAGAAGATATTATGTTGTAAATCTTGAAAAAACAGTCGTAGATCAATTATAGAGTAAATTGTAGATTGTCTGTAAATTAATTATAAATATTACAAATTTAGTTGCAAATTCTGAAAGATTAATTGCAGATTATGTAAGGTTATGAGTTTATTACTGATATAATACAATTATTCTATATTATTAGTTTACATTTGATAATCTTATTTGCTAAAATATACTCTTAATCCTCTAATTTTATATTAAATTTTAATTTGATCCTTTAATTTTATAAAGTATATTTTCAGTGTTTTTTACTCTAATAACGTTAGTTTCAAATAATTTTTGTGTGTGTCAATATTGTTATTTTTTTCAAAAAATAAACTTAATATGTTAATATTTAAAAATTAAATGTAGAAATTTTTTATACAAGAAACTAATAATATTAACATTAAAAAATTAAAAAGATACTTTATAAAATTAAATTATTAAAATGAAATTTTAAATAAAATTAAATCACTGAAGATACACTTTAACCCTCTATGTTATTGTAATATACTCCTATCATAATTAAAATACATGACATTTCATGGAATCTTCTCTCTGTCCTTAATTATTTCATCCTGTTGGAAATCACATCATATTCGATACAAGTGCATATGTAAAGCTACCACCAGCTTAACACGTAACAATGAGAGAACATTCTCTTAAGGATAAAAAGGGCAATATACGTCTAGATTTAAAATTATGTCAGGATGCGTCTATTAATTAAATTTTTATTTATATAGGCCAAGAAAAAGATTACTATTAACTAATAGCCTCACCTGTTTAAGTTTCTCTCAATTACTTCAAGGGAATTGAGAAAGGTTAGCTAACTCATTACATTTGTCTTGATATTAAAACATATTTCAACTTTGCCTAATAAGATGTGAAAACACAATATTTGAGGAGTCATATAGAAACATTAAATTAGAATTAAATTTAAAATATTAATTAATAATTTCCATGACTTATATAAAAGATCAAGATTTTTTTTTTTCTAAAAAAGAAGTCCTTTATAGAGAGAGAGCCAAGTAATAAGCCATCAGAACTATAACCAAACAATCATTAAGTCATAATATATATAATCAGTCACTAACAAGACAAATCCCCCCTCCAAAGAAAAGAAAAAAAAAACGTACACACACACACACACAAAAACAAAAACAAACATAAGACTCTTAAATAACAAGTAATTAAATTGAAAAGAGGTACTAAAAGAAATTGATAACACTTAAATGATGATGAACAGTGAGTAGTAGGTGACCTATCAAAATGAAGCTGCTATTATATACAAGTGCCACACTTTTCAGAGTCACTCGAGATTTAGCTTTACAATGCCTATTTATAGAGGCTTTTATTATTGTGATCACCTTGGCACCATACGACAGTGATAAATAATCGATTACCCACTTTCTTGGAATAATAATTATGTTGAAGAAGCTCATGACACAGGTACTTTAATTTTCACAAAAAAAGACTTTAAATGAAGCTTCCTATATATATATATATATATATATGGAACTCATTTTCATTGTTGGTGTCTCATTTTCATCGTGTTCTTAGAAATGGCGAGATCCAAAGTCTTAGGGTTTGTGTTCACTGTACTGCTCATTCTTGACTTGGCAGTCGTTGCTACGTCCAGGAGAGGAAAATCATCACGTGGCCGTTCAGGTTGTAAAAACGGCGGATTTAGTGGAGGAAGAGGCAGTGGCAGTAATGGTGGCGGTGGTGGAGGCGGCGGCGGAGGCGGAGGCGGAGGCGGAGGATTCGACGGGTCTGGATTCAGGGTTGAGAGCGCAGATGGAAGCGGTGATGAATCTGGTAATTATAAAAAAGTCAAAGGCAAACAAAATGGTAATGGAGGCTTTTAAATGAGAAGTGAAGCTTATTCCCAGCAGCTCTGATAGACGCAGGCATGGGATCTCTATAGTATTCTAAATTTTCAGTTGTGTTTATTTTTTTATTATTAGATTTTATATAAATTATAAGAGACATTTTGATATTTTATCATGATGAAATGTTATAAATTTGTATTTTTATGATTTTTATTAAAAATATTATCATTTCATTATCTACAAGATATAAAAATGTTTTTTATTTTATATAAAATTTAATAATATAAAAAAAGCAATTAAAAAGTTAAAACATTACAAAGACATTAGAGAACAAAGTATTAGAGGCTATAGCCCAAATAAACATAAATGCAAAAGTCTTGGGAAAAATTGGGGTGATAAAATAAGACGGAATGTGGAATATATTATTATATGTAATATATTCTCTTAAAATAAATTGCAGCTTGTAGCTCTAGGTTCATGTAAGTATATGTGCATGGTAAGTGGTGACGTTGACTTGCATATTGTAGCTTTCTCGTAAATAATATTCCTTCTATTAAAAAGTATAAAATATTTTTAATTTTTTAAAATATAATGATTGTCTTTTTTAAAAAAATATTTTTATTAATGAATGACTTTATATATATTATAGAGTATTTAATAAAAATAAATATAAAAATATAAAATTAATTTAAAAATAAATAATTATTTTATTGAGGGATAAAATTTAATTAAAAATAATTTATATTTTTTAATAAAAAGAGTCTGTAAAAGACATTTTGGTGTACCTGTGAGAACACTATTGTTAATACTGATCGCACGTAATAAAGGTTCTGGTCAATTTAAATGAAAGGTGATAACATTCAAGATTTTTTAAGATTCCGAATGGAAAAAATTTTTTAAAAAAGAAATGCAATATGACTCATGTTGTTAACAAAAATTTAATTTTAACTATTAATTGATTAAAAAATAATATAAAAAATTACAAAAAAAACCAAAAAATTACAATAAATGAACCTAAAAATTATAGAAGATAACTCAAAAAATTATAGAAAATGATCAATTATAAAAATAAATTACACATTTGTAATTTTTGAGATCTTAGAATTTTTAATTAACTAATGATTAAAATCAATTTTAATTAATGGTAGGAGCTAGATTGCAACATTTTCAAAAGTTGAGGAAAATTTTTTCATAATAAATAAGTTTAATGTTTATGGTATTACTAGGTCTAAAATTCAAGAGACAATATCCTTATATATCCTATATTATACAATATAATTATATGTTATAATATATTAATCACGCGTTTTCTTTAAATGGTCAAATTATTAATTAGAAGAGTAGAAGGTCTAACAGGACTCCATACATATGCCGTCAATTATCATTGCATATGGAACATATATAAATCATAATATGAGATCATTTACATGTCACTTTATATTTTGAATTTTATAATTAATCTAGACATCCTAACAATAGTTAATAATGTGAAATCAGGAATGTGTTTGGAACCACATTGGTTGGGTCAAAATCACATTTTGGTAAAACA
>NW_026556204.1:0-39976 GCF_029017545.1 Prosopis cineraria | reverse complement strand
TGGTCAGAGGAGAATAATAAGTGTTTTTAGTTGAAATTTTAGGTATAATATAGGTCTAAAGTGAAATTGGGTCCACTTGGGGACCAAATGAGAAAAACAAGCTAAAAAAAGCTCTGTACCATATGTCATGACGCGTGGGCAGTGTGCTGTGGTGCACAAGGCATTAGGCAAGAGCTTCCTTCTTGTACACATGCTATGATGCAGGGGATAGGTGTCGTGGCACACGAAGCAAATTCTGCAGAAAAATACGCGATCTGATGCGGGAAACAAGAAGGAAAGGAAAGAGAAAATGGAGAGACACACCAAGCTCTGCTAGGGTTTATTATGGATGGCATTGGGAGTATTTTGGAGGTAACAAACACCTAAGGTAAGTACCACACTCTTTAAACTTCCCTTTCTTTCACATTTTATGAGTTTTTAGTTAGAATTTGATAGTAGAAGTGAATTTCAATCCATATAAGTTATGGGTTTGAATTTATTAACTCAAATGAAGTTAATGAAAGTACATTAGAGTATCTAAACCTATTATAATAAATTTTTAGTGTCTTGGGTTGTTGAGCATCATTAATATCTAAAAAATTTCATTTTTATGGGTGGTTGGAAGATTTTGATGCCATTAATGTGAATTTAATGGTTCATTATATTATTGGGGACTAAAGATAATTAATAAACCTAAGGGATAGGCTCAAACTCTTGTGGAGTGAATATGGATAATTTAGAAGTGGAGATTGAGGGTTTAATGTTTTGAGTTAGTAATGTTGAGAAAATTCAACTGGTTGATTGTCGTTTTAGCTCTTGGTCACCTATTTGGCTTGAGAATTCAAGTTTGGAAGCTAAAACATTGATGGGTAAACCTTTAATCTCTCAAAGTTTGGGTAACTAGGGAAACCCTACTTTGGATAGTTCGTGTTAATTGATTATTAAAATGTAAATTGTGGAATGTTACATGCTTGGGATTGATTTTCGATGTGAAACCATGTATTAGTTTCAATAAGTGTATGAAAATTTGAATGTGCAAATGCTATTTTTGGCTTGAAAATGCAAAATGTGAAATCAAGAGGGTTTTAAAACTATGAACATGCTTATGCTTTTGTAAAATGAATGTGATAATTTTGTAGAGGTAATTGTGTGTAATGAGAAGTGATTTTGAGATAAGTGAGAATAATCTTGAGAAAATGATAAGAATACATTACTTGGGTAGCACATGGTTGTAAGCCCAATGATTGTTGTCATAATAAGTAAATGAAAATGAATGTGAAAACAAGTATTGATTATGACATGATTAGTTGGCAAGAGTTTTCCTAGGGATTAGGAGTAGAGAACGAAAAATCCATATGGTATTTAGGCTACCCTCCAGTACATGAGGGTATAGCCTTGTCCTACAGTTTGTCGAGAGACTGTCTCATAGTTTGTTGAGGGACTAGAACTTAGTTATCTTCATCGATTCAATGAGGAGAATATCTTAGGGTATGGACACCCCAAAGATTTGAGAATAGAGAAAGCCGTGGTTCAAGAGTGAGTCATGTGATCTTTAGCCGAGTCACACCTCACAATTGGTGAGCTTGGGTAGTCCAGTCATACTAACAGAGCCTTATTTAATGTTATAATCCACAGTTTTAGTTTAAGGAAATAAGGAGGTTATAAGGTTGATAATCATTACCTATGTAAATATATAACATGTCACAAGTGTTGAGTTATGGCAAGTTGTATGAATAAGGGGTCATGGTCACATATATGAGAATATGGTGATAATGTACCTAGTATTTATGAGACAAAGATGTTATAAAATGAGCAATGATGAGTTATGATGTGTGTAAATGTGTTTTGTGTACTTGGTTTCATATGCATATGCTTGGTTTATAATTGATATATAATTGCATAGGGTAAGTTTTACCTTGGTTATTGAGTGGCTAGACTCACCCCTTTCATTTAACACTTTTCAGGCTCTAGCTCTGGTGTTGAGAGGGAGAAGACTCAGGAGGCTAGGAATTAATATATTCCTACTATATGCCTCTAGTTTAGATTCATTTTGTGTAATAGTATATGATTACCAATTTTAAATTGCATGCCATCACACTTGCACTATTTTGTTGTTAAAGATGTCTAATTTGTATTTTAGGGCCAAGTATTTGTGTATGTTGAGATATATATATACATATGTTTATACAGCCAAAATACTAATACAAGTGTAGAAATGATGATTTGAACATGTTTGGATTGAATTGGATGTAAAGTAATGATAATTTACCTCCCCCTCTGTTTTTGGTAAAATGGGATTGAGGAGTGAACTTTTGTTATACTATTGTTTTAGTATTTATGACTTGTTATACTAGTAGTCCTAGGTCTAATGAACATGGTCTAGGTGTTAGGAAAAGCTTTTGGTACTTATTGAGGGTTTTAGACACCCATTTTATGTGAAAATGGTGAAAAGTAGTTAAAATATATTTGGATATCCAACTTTCTGGTGTGACTTGTTATAGAAGTGAAACCTTTGCCATTAGCTAGTTCATATAAAGAGCTTTCCATAAATATCTAGATCACATCATTCAGATATCGAATGGAGAATCAGGGCGCATCGGAAGTTCCTTCTGATTTTTTGTGCAACACACCGTGGCATATGGCACCTGAGCCGCGGCGCATTGCCTTGTATCACAACACATGAATATGTTTTTCAATTGTTTTTGAATTTTTTCACTCCTCCAAGGTATCCCATGCTTCTGTGACTTGGCTTTACTTTGATATGAAAGATTTTGGTTGTTTTAAACTCTTTATCTTTGAGAAAACTTGAGATCTCTTGAATTTAAATTAAAACTTGGTAATCACTTTTTGAGTTTAACCTTTGATTACCATGAGCTTTATTAGTTAATTGTGTTTAGTAGAGTGAGATTTTATATTGTAGATATATCAAATTCAATTATGTGTACTAAAATAGAGTATAAGCTAAGGTTGTTAGAAATATAAAAAGTTAAGGGAAGAGAGAGTGCAAATTATGATTTATCCTAGTTCGGCTCCACCACTTAAGCTAATGTCCAATCTCCAAGCATTATTTGAGATTTTTCTACTATAACATGAGCTTAAATGGGTGCTTGCCACCTTAGTACAACCACAAGTTTAGTTTGGACACTTGTGAGCCTTTATAGCAACACACTTTACTAGTGAGCTTCTTTTTTCAAAAGAACAAGTTCTCTTAATTACAAGAGAAATCTCTCCCTCAACTTTACAATGATTATGAATATGTAAATCACTCAGTTGAAACTCTCTCTAATAGCAATGATGAGTATAATGAAACTTTAATACTCAAATGATTAAGATATAGATGATATTAGTTCAAGAATAATGATTTTTGTACAATAAGAGTATAAAGAATGCAAATCTCATAACTCAATGATTTATGGTTTTAATCCCCTTTTAAGATGAGTTTGGAGTGTTATATATATATAGCCCATAAAGTGAAATAGGTGTTAGAAATATAATATGATTGTTTATTGTTGTTTCACAATTATAATAACCATTGGTGGCAAATCATGTGTGGATAGGTGACAAATCATGCTTGAAACGTCATGTGGTATTGCACAGGTGACAAATCATGTATTGATAAATAACAAATCATAGGTGACAGATCACAGAAGCTATTGAGTGAAAATAAGGCTTTTGGATGACGTTTTACATATGGATAAGAATTGATTCACACGTGAATGGCACACTAAAGCATTTTAAGGACAAATCATGCATGTGTGACATTTTCATTCACACGTGATTTGGAGGGCTCCATTGCATAGAACTTTCATAAGACTTTAATTCACTCAATACAACTTCAAATTTGACAAATTATATATCTTTGGAAAGCTCTTGAAGTTTAGTTTTCAATAAAAGAAGTTTTACACTTAAATTCAATGTAAATTTTGATATATGATCAAAAGAGTGAACAATGGTCAACTTTAAATACTATGCAGAATCAATATTTTAATACTCAACTTCTAAAATTAATATCTTTCTTAGTAGAACTTTCTTTTGAATAAATAAACTATCATTAAAAATTTGTTAGAATTTATTTTCAAATGAAATATTTTTTTATTTAAAATTATCTATGTGATAAGAGATATTACTAAAAGTATGACCAAAGGTCAAATATGATTTTCTACATAATTCTCATTTCAAAGTTTAAAATTTAACTGTTTATAACTTTTTCAATTTAACTCTATTTTGATTCAATAGAATAATTTGAAAACTTTATGGAAATGATCAAAAAATTTGAAACTTTGTGAGATATATATAATCAAAGATAAAAAATGTGATTTTAGAAAAATATATTTCACTTTTTCTCTTAAGAGCTAAAATGCATGTTTTAATTTTAAATATCTTGAACCAATATTGCATTTCTAAATCAATGAATTTAGCAAAAAGACTTCTAAGGCTTTCAAGATGCAACCAAATTTGTATGAATATCTTCAATCTTCTTAAACTCTTCTTGGATCATCCTTTTCTTTATGTTCTCTCATTTTGAGTGTGGCATGTATGCTAATGATGACTTTAATTTCTTCCTCTCCATACTCACTCTCATCTTTACTTTGGACAACTTTAAATGATATATTATAAAAAAAATGGTTACTCCAAGTATCAATATGCATATATACAAGTTATGAAAGATGATACTATGAACACTCTTGAATAGATAATCAATTTAAGATAAGAAAAAAAAATATGATAGTATAAAATAATTTTGATGCACATAAATTATTTTTTCAAATCTCATAATATGGAACAATATAAGTAAAAACATTTTAAAACACTTGTTCCACAGTCATCGTTAACTACTATATATATATATATATATGGAAACAATTAGGCATAAGTATATAGTTAACTTATCTATATTTGTCATTATCAAAACTTAAGCTAAACATAATGTCATAAGTCATTATATCCAACAAGACCAAGGATGACATCACTGCAAAGGTAGACATAATTGAGATGGGCATAAGAGAAGAATTGGCATAAGAGGAGTAGGGAACTCAAATATATCTTCATGCCAGAGCTCACATACTTTCCAGAAAGGAAAAAAGATTATTATGAGTTTCTTGTCAGAATCAAAGTTTCAATGGATTACTCTTCAAATGTGGGGAACCTAATTTTATTGAGGGACCTTAAAATCTCAAGATAGTCATGTTCTAATGAAAAATTTTATTCTAGTAGCTATACATGTTATTTTACTTGAGCATGCTTCTTAAGGTTATGACAGTATACAAGCAACAATCATAATACTTTGTTTCTTCTTTAAGGCTCTTTGTAGTAAAATAATTGATCCCACAAAGTTGTTAAGGTTGCAAAGACAAGTTGTAAAAATATTGTGTGAGTTTGAGATATATTTTCATCATACATTCTTTAACATTATAGTCCACCTAACCATTTACTTGGCTAGAAAGATATAATTGTGTGACCCCACTTACTTAAGATGGATATATCACATTGAGTGTTACATGAAAGTATTAAAAAGGTATGTGAAAAATCGAAGTCAACTAGAGGGATGCATTGTTGAATGGTATTTTAAAGAAGAAACTATTGACTTTTGTACCCAATACTTAAAGAATGTTAGGGACGATGGGCTTCCAAAGGACTGTTATGATGGTGAAAGGATTAAGGGAGAAAAAAATCATTACTATCTTCAATGACCAATGGAAAAAAAAAACACATCTATATATACTTTAAAAACTCTCCAAAAGTCAATGAGTATGAAAAGAAACACATCTTAGGAGCCATAACCCTAATAGAGGAGAAAAATGGATTACTAAAATGCACAATAAACAATTTATCAATTGGTTGAAAGAACATGTTAATGATATGTATCAATTAGCCAACTAAGCTAGTTCTTTCTTACACTAGTTATATCACCAATGGATATACATTTTATATGAAAGAGTATGATGATCAAAGCACAGCATAAAATAATGGTGTAACTTTAATAGCTAAGTCTATACACATTTCAAGTGCCAAGAAAAAAAAAATCAATCTATGCAAAATGTCATACTTCAAGGTAATTGAGCACATTTTAGAGTTGGATTGCATCATTTTTAGAATTCTAATTTTTGGGTGCAAGTGGACTAATAATAAAAATGGTTTTGAATGTTGATGATTTTGAGTTGATTATGGTGAATTTCAATAAGGAAGGGTATAAAAGTGATCCTTTTATTTTTGTAACTGAATCTAAACAATTTTTGTCCCTAATCCTACAAATAAGGAATGGTCTATTATTTTGCTTAGCAACAAAGGAATTGATGAGGAAACTAGTGGAGAAATGCTAGAAAATGAAGACAACAAAATAAATGACAAAGTTGAAAATGATCCATTTCATGGGACTACATTTAATAGTTATGAAGATTTTGGTATTGAAGATGATAATTTATACATAAGACATGATCATAATGAGAGTATTTGGATATCAAAGAAGGGAAATCAATTCAATTAAAGAAGATTATTATGAAAATTGTTGAGAAAAAAGTTTTGACAAAAATGAAAAAGAACAACTATGAACATATGAATAACTTTTGTTTGAATTATTTTTGTTTATTTAATTATTTTGTTTGATTAATTATTTTTATTTGACTAATTATTTTTGTTTGATTTTTACAAGTAATTAATTGGCTACAAGAAGTAATAATTACATTCCTGATAGTGGATCTCAAAGTGATCTGAGTTTGACTCTAAAGATTGGCACTGCCACTACTAGTGATTCCTACAAGCATGTGGATTGGGGTAAAGAGGAGAAATTAAGGAGGCATTTGGTTGTGATGGATATGGTAGCAAAGTTTAGAGCTCTTGGGAGAAAGCTTCTTACCAAGTGGAATGTCAAATTCCGTGCATTGATTTTGATAATTTGGTTAGCTATACTGGAGTGGTGGTTGAAGTCCATAACCCCCTCGATATGGCAAATTAGAAAAAGGCACCTAATTCATTAAAGGACACAGTCTAGAGCACAATCTCCAAAAGCCCTTCAAGGATAATAAGGAGAAGGGCAAGAAAAGGAAGGATTTTGTCACACAACCTACACCTCCCTCTCTACCAAATAGTACACTTGCACTTGCCCCAAAGGCCCTTGCGCCTCCCCCAAAGATTACCCCAATCCTTACTCTAAAGCTTAAGTCAAAGGTTACTCTTAAGGCCCCTTTTAAATCTCAAGCACCCCCTCTGACAAGAATCAAGAGATGCTAAGACATTATGTGGCTAACATCGAGGGTGTGATGATCACTTTTGAGCCAAGGGATTATGACACTATTAACACTTGAGATAACATCAATAAAGATATTGTGAAGATGTTATCACCCATAAGGAGGTGACCATGTGTCACGCCCCAAAAATAGGGTGTAACTGGCACAGGATGTGAACAACATCACACATCCTGTAAGCCACAAATTCAAGTTTTATTTCATTTGACTAAAATGTACTCAGCTTTACACTGACCTTTTTAATATTATTTATAATAATCATTATAATAATTAGTTCAACATTTTGTAAAAATTTTGACAGAACCTCCTCTGTGAATAAGATCTCCTAAATTTTGTATCACAAAAAAAAAATTTCCTTAAACATTGTATCAATTAGGAGCTCAGCTCCTTCCAATCAGCAGAAAAATGTATAATAAACTAAGGACTCTAATTTATAAGTTATGTGGAGCATCTAATCATATATTTCATGACATAATACATAAATTTCATGTTTACATCAATAAAACATATTTATAGAACCAACCTCCATTCTGTTCCGCAAACAAACATCATTAGTAAGCAAGATGTACAGCGTCAGTTATGCTATCTGAGACCAAAATAATTTTCCAGTGAATAACGTCCCAACAATAAATAATTTAACATGAATAAAGAGAAAAGTTTGAAATAATCATGTAAGTTAAATAGACAACAATTTCCATAAAAATTTAATAAACTTCAAAATAAAATAACTCTATAAAATTTTTAAATAAAATCTTAAACCATCGAAATATCATAACAAATGTTTTTATCACTTGATTTTCAAAAAGCACATAAATGAAATAAATGGTTATAAATAATTTACTAGATAAAAACCAATGAAATATAAAATCACCAAATAGTCAAATTCACAAATTTTTAGGGACTTATTAGAACGGTAAACAAACGTGGACACACAGTCCACGAAGATAAATAACCGAACGCGGCTTATGCCACGAATACAAACGTGGACACACAATCCACGAGGGTAAATAACCAAACGCAGCCGAAGCCACGAAACAGACGTGGACACACAGTCCACGAGGGTATTCTAACCAAACGCGGCTTGAAGCCACGAAACAAACGTGAGTACTATGCTCACGAATAACCATCCCTCCGTTCCATGTGCGTTGGCCATCGCACGGGGCTAGCACCTCCTATAAACACCCTGCTAGCTAGGTGTACCATGGCGCGCCAAGGGCTAACGGAACTGCCATTAGCAACCAGTGTTCTGTATAAAGTCCCCTTAAAATTCATTTTTTTCAAACATGCGAGAAAATCATCACTTTCAAAATAAACTTTTCTCTTCTCAATATCAAACTCGCATGAACTGTTTAAAATATCAATCCTTTAAAGTATGAAGATTCACAACTAATGTTCCATAAATATGTTCATCCATTTCCATGATTGTCTTTATTGAATAAAAGAGTACTAGAATTTATAAAAGCATTTCTGCCAATCTTATAAGTATAAATCATGATAACTTCAAGAACTAAAGAAATTTAATCAACAATATTACTCAATGCTAGAGTGGCATGTATTAATGACGGTAAATTATTGAAAACAATAGTTGATAAAAGGAAATTTTCATATATATAAATTTATTGGGACGTTATCCACTTACCTGTAGTGCTTTTAAAGTTCAAAACTCACTTCTTAAAACTCCAATCGAGCTACCCATCTCACAATCACCCTCACTCAACGTGACAAAGCAAGGAAGCAAGGTCTCAAACGGATGAACAGAGCAATAAGGAAGAAGAATTAGCATACTGAACAGAAAAAGAACTCGAACGATGGCACGTAAATGAGGAGGAGAAGAGATCGGTAGCTTCCACGATCTCCAGAACAGCAGCAACTTTGTCGGATCTCCAACAACAGCCCAGCGTTTAACATGCTTACCACCTTTGACAGGACAGAATGGAGAAGAAAGGACGCGAGCTCGATGATGAGAAACAGAGGAGAAAGAAGCTACCACAGGCTGGGCGGACGGCAGCAACGCACACACCACCGGCGACGTTGAAGACGACAAAGGAGGAGGAAGAAGACAGAGACGACGAAGTGATCCTCAATTCAGCTGATCTCTGACTCTCTCTCTCTCTCTCTCTCTCTCTCGATGGTTCTTCAATCTGATCCCAAATGAGAGAAAAATCGTGCTCTGCTCCTCATTTCTTTCTCCCTTTATTTATTTAATTGAACAGAAGGGCATTTTCATAATTTCTCTTAAGTTAAAGCTAAAAGATAAAATCCCACTCTTGGCCCCATGAAAATTCAAATTTAAGACCCATTAATAATGTAATTTGCATAAAGTCCACTAAGCCTCAATTTCCCCTTGATGTATTTGCTCTAAAAGTAATAAAAATAAAAATAAACTTTAAACACCTTTTAATAATTTAATTAATTAATTTTTATTTTATTATTAGTATTTATTATTATTATTTTTCCGGGTCATTACATTCTTCCCCCCTTTAGAAATTCGGTCCTCCGAATTTCATTTCAATTCTACAATGAATGCATATACTTATTTATATATAAAATGATAATAAGAACCTCTTTATATGTTAAATCTAAGTTTGTCTAAATTCCTTGAGTCTTAATCACATGAGAAGAATTACACAAATATTTTTAAAGCCTCAACATCTAAAACTTTAAATGAATGCTTGATATATATATATATATATTGCCAGCTCATCTTAAGATTTCAAACATAGCAATATATATTAAACTCAACTTGCTTTCTTCCTTGAATTTCATTAAACCTTTCATAGAAGACACCTTAAGAAATACTTGTCCCTGACTATAAATCGTAATTGTTGACAATGATTACTAGCATAAAATTTCTACCAGTATGAGCTATTAGCAACCTCGATTCAATTTTCTCTACCTTTATAATAGTAGTCTTGTAACAAATTTTATTTTTTCATTTTCATTTTTTCATTTCATTTTTTTTTGTACAACTCCTAAAATCCAAAGTAGTTTCAACTTCCACGAACAACCATAAATATAATAGAGGAGTATGAGGTATAAATTTCAATTATTCTTCTCCCAAAACTTCTTGAAAGGTTTACACTTCTAGATTCATAACTAAGATAATGGAACTCCATACAACTCTACACACTCTTTCAATTATTGATGCAATTAAACCAATTTCTAGGATACTTCTTTAACTTGTGCACAATCCAAATAACATGAATTAGACATGAAGCTCCAAGCTAAAGTTGATTCTTTAAATAGAACCGACTCCAGATATGAAGCTAAATGGTATCCACACAAAAAAAAACAAAAAAAAAAAAAAAAATTGGATAGTTTAAACTTGACGTTTATGGTTTAGTCAAACATAATGGAGCAGCTTCTTGTGAAGGACTTATCAGAGACAACCAGGGGAACTAGATTAGAGGATTTACTAAGAATCTTGGTTATCAATCCGCCACTACGGCCAAGCTTATAAGAATTTTAGAAGGACTTAAATATATGCTGGAATGCTAAGATTACTAAAGTAAATGTTTGCTCTAATTCTATGGAGGCTCTTTCCCTTATTGAAACTAACTTTGAGCAAAGCCACCCTCTTTAACTCTATGTGGAATTAGGAAATCTTCTTTGATCATGTCTACAGAGAAACCAACTGTTGTACCAACTGCCTAGCCCAAATGGCTTCGAGGGATCATTTTGATACTACTTTCTATGATAAACCACCCATATAGAAGCTTTATGGCTTCCAACATAACTTAATTTGGGTCTCTTGCACGGTTTTTTTTTTACCATAGCCATGTATATAAAAAATTCATTACCATACCATTCCTCACATCATCCCTTCAATAGGTCAAACTTTCTCCTTTAGCACATCCCCCACTTAAGACATACGTACTACTACTACATTTAAATACTCCCTTCAATTAATAGAAAATTTAACATCACTATACTTTCCATCACTATCAATAACCTGCATGCAGATACTACTCTTCAAGTAAGTTTTGATATCTAGCATAAATAATATTGGTGTTCTAAACTTCTTAAATACGTCTAAAACCCATCACTATATTCCATCATGAACTCAGCATACAATAACCTACACATCGTGTTCATTTAATTTCAAAAACATTACAACTCTTGCTCTTACTCACATATCTTTTATGATTTTTACTCAGTTGCTCTATTTCCACCACTCACTACTAGACATCATTTCAATTCCCTATCATTTGTTAAAAGTTCAAAGTCAATGGAGTTCATTTAGTCTAGAAAAATAAAAATACTAGATTTGATGTAAAAGCTGCAGAGGTATTCCATGATAGTTTTTCAAACTAAGTTCAAAAATTTATAAAATATTCTATAAAGCTCTAAAAATTACCATATTTGGATGAACGAAACTTCTAAATATCTTATACTCCAAACTCAATATTTAGGCCCTTAAGTGCAAACATATGTTTACTGGTAATTTAGTTCTATTTTTTTTTAACATTAATTCAAATTTCTCATGATCACTTGGGGTTTCACTCATAAATCCCTCATCCATCTAATGATGGCTCAATTAATTACCAACAAATATTCACCCATCCCATATCCTGTCTTGATATATTAAAGTTCTCTCCATTTTCATATCACTCATACCTTCTTCCCCTGTTAAAGAGCAAGTAATTTATTATTAAGGCTCTTCAATAATTCTTTATATATATATACTATATTTAAACCATATACCATTTCTCATCCTACACTTATCATTCCAATAACACTTTCAAATCAAAATAATTATCATTATCATCTTCATCAAACATAATGACTTCTTTCTTTTTCTTCTCCTTCTCCTTTTCTTAATGCGATTCATGACCGAAATTAAATCAACAATCTTCATGATCTTTCATTAACACTTTCCAGCCTATATCTATATGTCCTTAAGCAAATTCTTTAATTTCCCTAACTTCATCATGGAAAATAGTTAACTATTATTTTATAAGGTATGCAATGATACCTTTATCACACTAGGTTATCTCAATAGACTATAAATTCATCTCTCATTTGTTTCATTAGACATTTGGCATGCAACCCAAAATCTCAATTATAAACTAATTTATGGTTCTCAAAATACAAATCAATAAATAACCTTTAACCATTTGTATAAAGTCACAAAAGTTTCTAAGCTCCAATTATTAGCATATTAATTTATAATCATAGAACAGAACTTAAATTCCTTTCATTCCTCTTATAATAACTAGAATGTAAATATATATTTATATTATTTTTTTTCATTAAAATAGAAGAGGGATCCTTCTGCAGTTTGAGAACAAGCCTCTATTAAGAGTCTCAGAATTTTACCATTTCGATTATGCCCCTATGACACTAATGACCTTGATTATACTTTCTCTTTAAGATAACCACACAAAAATTGTTAAGCCTAGCAAAAATAAAGTCATAGCACTAGGGTCAGTTCATGCTTTATAAGAAACTCTCTAGCTTTAAATACTTCTACTTGATATTCAACATAAAAAAAAACATTTCTCACTATGCAAAAGGACAAAGAAAATGTTAGGCTAAAGACAATATTAAGAGAAGTCAACAATAGGGAACAAAACGACATTCAAAGATCTTCTATAAGGCCTTCAATGATGCCTCAATTATAATTATGCCCGGGTTCATAATGATAATTGAGACATCACTGAAAAGTCCTTGCTCCACATAACCATAAGAAACCTAGGCTCTGATACCAAATTGTCACGCCCCAAAATAATGTGTAACTGGCACAGGATGTGAACAACATCACACATCCTGTAAGCCACAAATTCAAGTTTTATTTCATTTGACTAAAATGTACTCAGCTTTACACTGACCTTTTTAATATTATTTATAATAATCATTATAATAATTAGTTCAACATTTTGTAAAAATTTTGACAGAACCTCCTCTGTGAATAAGATCTCCTAAATTTTGTATCACAAAAAAAAAATTTCCTTAAACATTGTATCAATTAGGAGCTCAGCTCCTTCCAATCAGCAGAAAAATGTATAATAAACTAAGGACTCTAATTTATAAGTTATGTGGAGCATCTAATCATATATTTCATGACATAATACATAAATTTCATGTTTACATCAATAAAACATATTTATAGAACCAACCTCCATTCTGTTCTGCAAACAAACATCATTAGTAAGCAAGATGTACAGCGTCAGTTATGCTATCTGAGACCAAAATAATTTTCCAGTGAATAACGTCCCAACAATAAATAATTTAACATGAATAAAGAGAAAAGTTTGAAATAATCATGTAAGTTAAATAGACAACAATTTCCATAAAAATTAATAAACTTCAAAATAAAATAACTCTATAAAATTTTTAAATAAAATCTTAAACCATCGAAATATCATAACAAATGTTTTTATCACTTGATTTTCAGAAAGCACATAAATGAAATAAATGGTTATAAATAATTTACTAGATAAAAACCAGTGAAATATAAAATCAACAAATAGTCAAATTCACAAATTTTTAGGGACTTATTAGAACGGTAAACAAACGTGGACACACAGTCCACGAAGATAAATAACCGAACGCGGCTTATGCCACGAATACAAACGTGGACACACAATCCACGAGGGTAAATAACCAAACGCAGCCGAAGCCACGAAACAGACGTGGACACACAGTCCACGAGGGTATTCTAACCAAACGCGGCTTGAAGCCACGAAACAAACGTGAGTACTATGCTCACGAATAACCATCCCTCCGTTCCATGTGCGTTGGCCATCGCACGGGGCTAGCACCTCCTATAAACACCCTGCTAGCTAGGTGTACCATGGTGCGCCAAGGGCTAACGGAACTGCCGTTAGCAACCAGTGTTCTGTATAAAGTCCCCTTAAAATTCATTTTTTTCAAACATGCGAGAAAATCATCACTTTCAAAATAAACTTTTCTCTTCTCAATATCAAACTCGCATGAACTGTTTAAAATATCAATCCTTTAAAGTATGAAGATTCACAACTAATGTTCCATAAATATGTTCATCCATTTCCATGATTGTCTTTATTGAATAAAAGAGTACTAGAATTTATAAAAGCATTTCTGCCAATCTTATAAGTATAAATCATGATAACTTCAAGAACTAAAGAAATTTAATCAACAATATTACTCAATGCTAGAGTGGCATGTATTAATGACGGTAAATTATTGAAAATAATAGTTGATAAAAGGAAATTTTCATATATATAAATTTATTGGGACGTTATCCACTTACCTATAGTGCTTTCAAAGTTCAAAACTCACTTCTTAAAACTCCAATCGAGCTACCCGTCTCACAATCACCCTCACTCAACGTGACAAAGCAAGGAAGCAAGGTCTCAAACGGATGAACAGAGCAATAAGGAAGAAGAATTAGCATACTGAACAGAAAAAGAACTCGAACGATGGCACGTAAATGAGGAGGAGAAGAGATCGGTAGCTTCCACGATCTCCAGAACAGCAGCAACTTTGTCGGATCTCCAACAACAGCCCAGCGTTTAACATGCTTACCACCTTCGACAGGACAGAATGGAGAAGAAAGGACGCGAGCTCGATGACGAGAAACAGAGGAGAAAGAAGCTACCACAGGCTGGGCGGACGGCAGCAACGCACACACCACCGGCGACGTTGAAGACGACGAAGGAGGAGGAAGAAGACAGAGACGACAAAGTGATCCTCAATTCAGCTGATCTCTGACTCTCTCTCTCTCTCTCTCTCTCTCTCGATGGTTCTTCAATCTGATCCCAAATGAGAGAAAAATCGTGCTCTGCTCCTCATTTCTTTCTCCCTTTATTTATTTAATTGAACAGAAGGGCATTTTCGTAATTTCTCTTAAGTTAAAGCTAAAAGATAAAATCCCACTCTTGGCCCCATGAAAATTCAAATTTAAGACCCATTAATAATGTAATTTGCATAAAGTCCATTAAGCCTCAATTTCCCCTTGATGCATTTGCTCTAAAAGTAATAAAAATAAAAATAAACTTTAAACACCTTTTAATAATTTAATTAATTAATTTTTATTTTATTATTAGTATTTATTATTATTATTTTTCCGGGTCATTACACCATGAGTCTTTGTAATCATTTTATGAGGTACATTTATTAATCAACCATATATCTTGAATAATTTACTTTTGTTTAACAGATTTTATTGATTGTTATATTATTTTAATATATAAGGTACCTGTACACATCCTTCATAGAACCTAGAGGATATTACCTCACCCCAAGGAAGGGCGTAATGGACAAGGAGCAATGAGAAAGCATATCATAGGACATTACTAATTATTTAAGGCAATGTGCATCCGAGAAGCATCAAATTTTCTTGGCACCATTTTGTGATGGGTGAATTATTTTTAATCAAATTATTTTTCTATAATGTAATAAATGGTCATTGTGACAAGGTTCATTAGATGCTACTTGTGATCAATCCATATAGAGGATTGATTTGGTATTTCAATCCCCTTAGAAGGCAATTGGATAACCAAAAACATATAATGATCATGTTCAATAAGAAAGTTAATTAATTTTTCTTTATGTGTGTAAATTATTATTTCTATTTTGTCTTTGATATAAAGTTTCATATTGGATTGTGGGGTTGTCCGCATGTTCCATAGCCAAAAAAAGTTGCCTCTCATCTATAATAATACTAAAAAATATGAGGATGCATTTGAATGGGATGATAATTAAGGTATACATTTACCCTAAATTTAAATATTTAATAAAGCTTAACTTATTATATTTTAACTATTTTTTTAATCAAAAGAGTCCACAACAATGTAATAAGACTATAAATTGTGGCTGAAAGACATAGTTGATCATGTGTCGAATGAAAGGATTTTGCTTGACCAAGTATGTCTTCCACCTCTACTATTTTAATTTTAATAATTGACATTATAACACACACATCATACACTTAAGCTTGTTTTTTGTTGTTATGTTTGGCTTAACAGTATTTTAAGGATGCATTTGTAGAGGAATATACTACATTGACATTGAAGAAGTCCTCAAAGAGCTGTCACATGATTTGTTCAAGCAATGAATGCAATATTCATGACTAGAAACTTGAATGATAACAACCATTACCTTGCTCAATCTTGATTCATTGTATAGGTTATTTATGTTCTTTATACTTTAGCCAATTTTAGTTTTACTTAGCAAATTTTTCCTTATAACTACTTTAGTGTACATGCATTTTTTTTGACAATTTTGAAGTAATTTTATATAGATTATAGAAATCATTATAGGTTTGAATAATTTTAGTTTCAATCATATGTGAATTTTTGGTTGAAATTGAATCTCTATTACTGAATTGCAATTCTAGGAATATCTATATTATGTTTTGCAAGGAGCTGCTCAAAATGCAACCCATTTATTTAAAAATAGTTAAGGAAATATATAGCGGTTTTTTTGGTTATTTTGAAATAATTGCTATATAGTTTAATATATATAATGGTTATAACAAATAACTACCATATAGGTAGAACTATATAGTGGTTATTACAAAATGATTGCTATATAGGTCAATGAGCAACCTGTGAAAAATGACTAAAAATACACTTGATTAGTAGTTTTTATGTGATAACCGTTGAATTTAGAAAAACTATTTAATAGTTATTTTAAGAGAGTCACTATATAGTTGATTGAAATTTTCATTGGGTTCAAAACTGGAACAAATTATATATTGGCTTTTTTTTTAAATAATTGTTATATAAAGCCAAACTACATAATGGTTAAATAACTATTATATAGCTTCTTCAAGACTATACAGTGCCTCAATATATAGTGATTTTTGACCGTTATATATTGGTGAAAATAACTGCTATATAGATCACTTTTTAACTAGTGAAGTAAAACCTTTTCTAATTGTCAAGCAAAGGGTCCTTCGATATATATGGCACTGCCGCAAAAAATAACCGTTAAATATCTTATTTTTTGTAGTAGTGTATACCTATTCTATTTTAGGAAACAATTTTCAATTGTTGTCAAATATGTATTACTTAAAGTAGAGATCAATAGCAACATATACAAGAACTGTTACCTAAGCCCACATTAGGCAATACTTGTAGAACTATTGCAAAGAAAAATGTTGCCAAAAGCAAAAAAAAATGTTGTATTGTAGTATATAGACGTTTGTTTTTTGTGTTTTATTCTTTTTTATTGTGGTTAATTAAACTTTGTTACATTATTTATGTCAATTACGTTGATTATATAACCATGGTAGCTAGACCCTTATTAGTATATCTTTCTATTTGTTTTATTTTACCATGGTTCTTTTATTAATTAGTTTAAAACTTCTCTGTCATGGTAATTAATTACATTGATTTAATTTATCTTGTTATTATCATGGTAACGTTGATTAAATTATGGTTTGAAAAAGCATGTATTACATAAAACTTGTTCAAATCTCATCATAACGATGAGTTCGCTACAATAAAAACCAATACTGGACTGGATCTCACACGGCTTCCAAGGATGAGGTTTTGGTTTGCTTCAAATTCGTTTTAAAAAGAAAAAGCTATGGATATAAACCTTTATAAATGATAATATTATTTTTAAATTATATTTTGCATGGTTTAGTTGTTATGTACATTTTATATGTTTTTCTTTAAGGTTAAACTATTTTTAGTCCATCAAACATCTAAATAAGAAGGCATCTCTCCTTATCATGTATACATAGCAAAACTACCATTTTAAATTATAACATTTTAATTTCTTTTTTTTTTAATTCCACTTCTCATTTTTCAAAGCATCTTTGATTCATCAAAACAAACTTATCACTTATCAAAGATCAATCATCGTCCTAAGTGCATACAGTAGAGTTCCATGAATAACCTCGCAACAAGAAACAAAAAGCAAGCTCATATTAACCAAACCCACCCAAGAACCGACCCACCCACCAACCCGAACCCGAGAAAAACGATCATCACAATGGCGCTTAACTCAGATTCCGATGGCTGCACCACAGACTTTGGTGCTACAATCATAAGGCAACTTGTCAAAAATCCATTGGTCAGCCCAAGCACAAATGTCAGAACCACAATTGGTCCCTCTGATTTAAGCCACTTCGGTCCATGAAGACAAACTATGAACAGAGGATAGAACAAGAACCTAGAAATGCAAGCCCACGTTGCCGTTTTGATTGATTTCACAATATAAAACGCAGTCAAACACTTCCCCATAAGATCTGCTATATTATAAACTGATATAAGCAAAATAGGGTACCAATCCTTGAATAGCTCGGACACAAGATCTTCTGCAATGAATCCAGGGAAGATGGAGAGAGTCACTACATAGATTATGAAGATTCCGAAAGTATGACACCTGATCTTCGCCGCGATGGCCCAGAACCTCGGCGCTGAAGAACACAGCGAGTTCCCAACGATGACGATGTCCGGAATGCCGTGGTGGAGATAGTATTGTTGCATGACCGGTAACTTGAACTGCAAGTTGCAGAAGATGATGCAACAGAGGAGGAAGATGGTGGCGGCGATGAAGTACAAGTGGGCACTTGTTTGGAGGCCTTTGGGTGTTTGAGGGAGGGAGGCCTTTGTTATGATCCTCAAGATTGAAATTATAATGCCTGCAATGGCAAGAAAAGATATGCTTTATAAAAAATGACAATTAAAAACCTCATGAAACCATTAATTATAATTAAAAATTTTAAATTATTAAAATCCCAATAATAAACCATGATCTTATTTAGAATTAAAAATATGTGAGTTTGTAAAATTATCTTTGGGTACTGAAATTATTATTATGGGTGGGACTGTTATTAATCTCAATTGAAAAAATCAAGATTTATATTTAGAAATGAGATTAAGAATACTCTCAACTCATCATAATAGTAATTTCAGTAATCCCATTCCATAATATTTGGGATCTTAGTTTTTTTTATTGAAATTAACACTAATCCTCACTCATGATAGTAATTTCAGTAATATCTTTTCTTAATTTTCTAACTAGTTTACCAATATATTGACAAGCATAAAAATTCACAAGTAATTAGTTTCACATTTAGAAGTGACTTTTGTAAATTAATTTTCAAATGAGTGTCATATATTCATATGTACCTTTCAAAAGTCTCATAAGTGGCCTTTAGTTTCATACTGAAAAAAAAAAACTCATTTTTAATTGTGGATTTTGATTTTTTCAATTAAGATTAATAATAGTTTCAATTCATTATAGTAATTTCAATAGTGCCTTTTTTCATTTTTCAAGTGAGGGTAATTTTATAAACTCATATATATTTATAATTACAAATAAGGACCATGGTCCATTATATTATTAGGATTTCAATAAATCAAGATCCCTAATTATAATTAATAATTTTATGGGATCCTTAACTGTCATTTTTCCTATGTTTTATTTCTTTCCTCTTATACTAAAAGGTGTTTTATTTTGCAAGTACGAAACCTTAAGTCTCTCAAATTTGATCTAATAATTGATTTAGTGTTTTAAGTTTAATTTTTGTTACTGTGATCCCTTGTATTTTTTGAAATCATCATATTAGTTCTTTAAGTTTTAAAACACTAATTGACTCTTAAATTAATTAATCTTATGTGTAAAGTATATTGATAAGTTAACATGTATATACAGGTAAAATGAGAACAAATTAGCTTTTAAATCAGTTTAATTTTTATTATTATCATTACATCCATTTTGTTATTTTGTATTTTAAAATTTATGAGTCTATTTTTCCTTTACCTAAATAATTATATATTTTAATCTACGTGTCTACCATCAATATTCTATTATTTATATTAGTATATTTTAATAGTATTATCTTGTATTTAAATAATAAGAATCAAATTAATAATTAAAATAAATTTAAAAAATTAAATTAGTAAAAAATAAATTTAAAATAACATATTAATAATTAAAGCAAATTTGACGAATTAAAATTTTTATTTATTTATTTATTTTGTGGGGCTAAAGTTTGAAACTGATTGCAGCAATATATGGTCAATTAAGTAATGAGAGAAACGACTTTAGTTTAATCACGTGACTGTTCATTCTTCGTGGACACAATGATATTTTTTTGTTGGTGACACAGTGAAAATATTTTGGAGAAAAACACGTGAATAACTGAAGGATAAAAAAAAAACATGGTCTTATTTTATATTTTTTTTGGAGGTTTTCCAAATGTCATTCTCTTATATATTTGCTGGGACTAAATTATTGATCGGTAATTGGGTGGAGTGATAAATATGACACAGACATTTAATTTATTTTCAGAATTAAATATGTAGTTTTTTAAGACTAAAAAACAAATTACAAAGTCATTTTATACATTAAAATAAAATCAATGTTTACAGTTTCATTATTAACATGTATTATTACAATCTTTTGGAAAATTTTAAGTTAATATAAAATATAAAATATAAAAAAAATGAAAGAAGTTAAATATCACTCGTAAGATGCATACTTTTTTATCATCTTGGGATTTTGTCTAAATGCATTGAGTTAACTCTAATTTTACTGTCACAATAAAAAAATCACAGTTTTTTTAATCAGGCAAAAAAAAAAACCTATTTTACTAAAGGTTAAAAGAAAACCTCATAAGTGTTATTAAAAAAAACCCTGATAAGATGTATACCGAGAATATATAATTAATTTCAGTAAAATTTTAAAAAATCAACGAAATTCAATTTTTAAATTATTCAGAATTGGCTTCGTATCTTCCTCCGTTATATATCCAGCAGAGAAAGACAGATCTTCCTGTTCAGAATAGAAAGACCACAAAAAGGAAAAAAAACCAAAAGAAAAGAAGAAGACTTTAAAGGCTTTTTTACTTCTGTTTTTTAAAACAAAAAATGTTTTTTTTAAAAAATAAAGAAAATTCATTAATTTGAGTAATTGCTTTAGATTTAAATATTTCCAAAACTATTCTCACTTATTGCTTTTAAAAATAAAAATGAAGATATTCTACTCTTTTTTATTTTTAAAGCACATTACATTTGAATATTTGAAAGTGGTGAGTGATGACCAGCAACTATCATATATTACTATATCATTAACTACTCATCACCATTTTTTAAATTTTAAAAATATTTTTCAATTGATATAATTAAAAGTATTTTTTATTGTTTTGTTGAAAAAATTAGTTTTAAAAACTATATTACCAAATAATATTAAAAAAAAAAAAGGAACACACTCAAACAGCACTTGAATTTGTGAAGCTACACTTACCTGAGGAAGCAGTTCCAGCAAAAACCGCTTGCATATACTGTTTTGGCAGCTTGCCAGCCGAACCTACCAAACTCCCCCCGACCAATCCATCGGCTATCCCGCAAATGATCACCGCCGTGACAGTTAGGCCGTACGCCCCGCTCGGCCTTGAGCCGCCGCCGCCATCGCCACCACGGCTGCAGCAGCCAGCCGCAGAAGCCCAGTCAATTACAGGTGGCACCATGAGAGAGAAGACAAACAACGAGAACCCCAAGTTCATCCTCAACCTTAAGCTTATCTTACTCCAAGCTCTCGGCCAGCTCATCATCACGAAAAGAACCAGCACAGAAGATGTCATGTAAGCCACAGAGAAAACCTTCTCCGTGTGCTTCTTCGGATAGAGGTAGCTGAAGTAATCGACGGCGGTGATGAGCGCATTCCAGGGCAGCAAGTTTCCGGCCCCGAGGAAGAAGTGAATGATGTAAGCGAATCTGTAAGGGTCTTGAACGACAGCGTCGTTTTGACAATGATCAGACGATGACGACGATTTTTTCATTGGAAGTTCCATCTTGTGCTGCATCGATATTAACTAGTTGGAGACTATTTGAGAAATTGCATGTGACATTATGAGAGAGACAAGTTGGTTGACATCTGAGATTAAAAGAGGAGGTCGTATATATGCGAATGATCTTGGGGTTGGAGATGGAGAATAGTGACTGTGGGGCCAGCAATGGATGGGTGATATTAGATATACCCTTTGGGATAGTACACTTACACATGGGTTAAGCTTAGCTGTCTCATCCGCCTTACCGTATATTTGGCGCATTACCCTGGGCTGATGAGCTTGCCTTATAAAAAAAAAAAAAATTTAAGTGAGTTAGATCTAGAGATTTGTCAGGATTAAGATATATCTTTAAATTTAAAGAATATTTATAAAAGTTCTTATAAATTTCCTATTGATAAAATTTGAATTAAATCCTTATAAATTATGAATCATATCCTTATCAACTGAGTCTCGACTATGTAAGTTATCAATTAAGTTTTTACTAACCACACTAACCATTATTTATAATGGGTTCACCTTTTACACAGCGAATGATGAATTAGTGCATTTGTCTCTCTTGGCAGAAAGAAAAAGTGGGATTTATTTTGGGAAAATTATGATTACATCCCCACAAGACAATTACAGTACTAAACATCACAAGGTGCATTAATAGTTAATGTTGTGGCATTTAATTATCAATAGAACTTATGGTATTTATTAGTTGAATAGGAGTCTTTTGCTATACTTAATTACTAATGGATATTATATTATTTAATTGTGTTATGGGGGACTTGGATGTATTTCTTTTCTTTAAGTTTTAAGAATGTGTAATAAAATATAGAATATTTTAATCTAATCTATAAATAATAATACAAATGTAATTTGTAATAAAAAAACTCAAATAAATTTATTGGGTAAAAGAATAAATCGACCTGTAAACCATAAGTCTAAGAATGTGTTGAACCTTAAACTCATTTTTAATGTAATGTTCCTTTTCAATTTTTTAAAAACAGTACAATATAGCCCCTACTACTAATAAAAATTATCTTCAACCATTAGTTAACATAAAAATAATAGCAAAGGACCTAAAAAATATGAAAAAAAGACCAATAAAATTATCTTGGCCCTTTTCTATAATTTTTTAGGTCCTTGTTTGTAATTTCTGTTTCCTTTAATTTCTAAGTCCTTTTTTTATAATTTTTAGGTCCTTTTTTGTATTGTAGTTTGGTAAGTCTTTTTAATTATTATATATTATAATTGATAAATTAAGTTATATATATATATATATATATTTTACTAGTCCTAAAGTATATTTGAGACATTTAATACTAAAATATAAGCTTATTTAAAAGATTTACTTTTAAGTAGGCTTTTAAATAAGTTTTTAGGTTAGATTAGGTTTTAGATAGGCTCAGACTTGAGCCATGAGAAAAGCCTTATGCAGGCTTTAAGTCAGGCTTGGGCTTTTGATTTACCACACAAGCTTAGGTATATTTGTCTAAAGTGTAACTTGGCTTACCCTATTTCCACACCTACTCCTTATACAATATTGATATAATTAAATAGAAATAAAATATATATTGTATTGGTTTATTAAATGTTTATGTTATTGATGATTAATATTAACTTAATATTAATAAAAAGAGAGTAATATTTAATAATTATATAATATGTATTAATTATTTTTATTTAATTTTCTCATTATTTTTTTAACAAAAAAATTATATACATTTGATTGTCTAACTTTACGTTTTATTTTAGTGAAAATATAACTTTTAACTCTTCAACTTTTTGGGAGAATATCTTAGCCCTTATGATTATTGTAAGGCCCAAATGATTTTGAAGCTTTTCTACAAGCCCGAGGTCCCTAATTTAAATTGATTTTCCTAGTTCAATTATTAAAATGCCCTTGCTTTATTGAAAAAAAAACCTACCATTGTACACTAGTATAAAATATAAAATTTATGGGGTACTTTTTACATCGGTTGGAAGGCAAACGGTGTAAAAAATAAAGGCGGTGGCATTTTTATAATTATCTTGAATTATGTAACACTTTTTACACCGGGTGTCCAGGCTAACTTTTTACATCGGGTGAAAAATATATACTTTTTACACTGGGTGGAGGCACCCGGTGTAAAAAAAACACTTTTTACACCAGGTGTCCAGGCACCCGGTGTAAAAACTTACACCGGGTGCCTGGACACCCGGTGTAAAAAATATTTTTTAAATTCATTTCTCCTTTCATTCATCAGTTCCCTCGTCTCCTCCTTCTCGCGCCCTCCCTCTCGTCTCCTCTTCGTCCGCCCACTCCCCCTCCCTCTTGGTCCGCCCAGCCCCATCCCCCTCGTCCCGCCGCCCCCTCCCCCTCCCCCTCGGTTCGTCCGGCCGCCCCCTTCCCCTCCCCTTAGGTCCGCCCAACCCCCTCCCTCTCCCCCTCGTCCCGCCGCCCCCTCCCCCTCACACTCCCCCTTCCTCGGCCGCCTATCCCCTCCCCCTCGTCCCGCCGCCCGTCCCCCTCCCACTCCCCCTTCCTCGGCCTTCCCCCTGCCCCTCGTCCCGCCGCCCACTCCCCCTGCCCCTCTCCCCTTGCCCACCCCTTCACTCTCCCCCCTGCCCTTCTCCCTCCCTCTTGCCCCCCTCCACCACTCCTTCTCCCTCCCTCTCAGTGTTGAGCCGTTGCTGCAGCTGCCACCACCCAGGTATGTGTTGAATATAAATTTTTAAATTTTATAATGTTTAAATTTAGTTTTTAATGATATTAATTGTTGCTGGGAGTGCTGTTAGTGGCTTCATAAAGCCTCAGGTTGTTGCATGTGATTCATTTATTTGGTTTAAAATTGTTAATTTTTTTGTGTAAAATTTTCTAAAACTTTTGGGAAGTCCAATTTTTAGGGGAGACTCTGTCAAATTTTTTTTTAAATTTATTCTTTCTTTTAATTTTTTTAAATTTAGTTTTTAATGATATTGATTGTTGCTGGGAGTGCTGTTAGTGGCTTCATAAGGCCTCAGGTTGTTGTATGTGATCATTTATTTGGTTTAAAATTGTCAATTTTCTCTTGTAAATTTTTTTTAAAAGTCTTGGGAGATCCAATTTTTAGGAGAGATTCTGCCGAAATTTTTTCAAATCTTAATTTAATTAGGAACTTAGTTTTTTAAAATAGTTTGAAGATAACAAAATTAGTTATATTCTTTAGGAGGTGACATATGGATCGTAGTTGGATGAATGCTAGACGAACGAGTGATGAGTATGATAATGAGGTGAAAGAATTTTTGAAATTTGCTAAGAAAAATGCTGTTGACAATAGTGAAAGGTTCTATTATCCTTGTGTTAATTGTTTGAATGAGAGGGGACTATTTGTTCCCGAAATAAGAGAGCACTTAGTTTGTGATGGGATTTGCAAAAATTATACAATATGAATTTGGCATAGTGAACGATTGAAAAATTATAATAACACATCTCAATGTGTGGGAGTTGATAATCTTGATGATGAAGTAGAAATGAATGAAGATTGATTAGAGGATATGATCCGTGATGTTGGGGAAGAGGCTTTTGAACAAGCACATGTGTATGATAACTTGTGCACTGACGCAGAGAAGCCCTATACCCGGGGTGCACTGATTTTAGTTTATTATCTGGGGTGTTAAAACTAGTTACCTTAAAGGCAAGAGCTGGGTGGAGTGATCAAAGTTTTACATGGTTGTTAGAGTTACTTCAAATAATGTTTCCGAAGGGCAATGTACTACCAAATCATTATTATGATGCCAAGAAGATCTTGTGTCCAATGGGTATGAAGTATAAAAAAATACACGCATATAGTCTTACAAAAGCATGGACATGAGCTCAAGAATCCCACATGGATTGAGCCAAAGGTGATGCTATACTTTATTAATATATTCAATCATTAGGATTTCTTACTAATTTTTTATGATTTGTTCTTATATAGAGTCATAGACAACCGGTGAGGACGAACTTGTGCGGTCTATATATCATGAGGCACATGCTCAATATTATCACATTAGGCATGACCGAATTTACAAAAGAGGTAAATATATATATTTTTAAAAATTTTATTTTATTATGTTATTTGAAATTGATTGATATGCCTACTTTATGAATTAAATTTTAGATGTTCGACAATTCGGATGCATTTTCTGAAGCTGAAATTGAAGACATCCGCATACGTTGGGCAACCTATTTTGTGGAGAACTTGTGAGATTTTTTGTTACTTTTAGACATGTTTTAATTTTGATAGTTGACACAATTTAGATAATTATTAGTTTTCCTAATAGTTAAATAGTTTTGTATAGTTGATAAATACTTGATAAACAATTGTAAATGAATTGAGCTGTCTGATTTGGCAATTTTTATGCACAGGAATGGCAATTTTGACAATTATTAGTTTTTTTAATAGTTAAATAGCTTTGTATAGTTGATAAATACTTGATAAACAATTGTAAATTAATTGGGCTGTCTGATTTGGCAATTTCTATGCACAGGAATGGGTAAAATTGTTAAAATAAATATAATATAAAAAAAATAAAATACTTTTTACATCGGTTATTAACACAACCGTTGTAGAATATAATATTTTTTACACCAGTTATGGTCATAACTGGTGTAAAAAGTGTACCTTTTACACCGATTCCGCTCCCAACCGGTTTAAAAAGTTCACACCTTTTACACCGGTTCTTATCCCAACCGGTGTAAAAAGTGAACATTTTACACCGGTTGTAAAAAGTGAACATTTTACACCGGTTGGACCGGTGTAAGTCCCAACTGATGTAAAAGGTGCACTTTTTACACCGGTTGGAATAAGAACCGGTGTAAAAAATTAAAGTAAATTTCTTTTAATTTTTTTGTATATAACTTTCAACATCAGCTCTATAACCGATGTAAAAAATTTAATTTTTACATCGAGTTTATAACCGATGTAAAAAGAGAGACTTTTTACATCCTCTGGAATAACATCGTCTCGTTAACCGCTGTAAAAAGTCATTTTTAACCGCTGTAAAAAATTTTTTGTACTAGTGGTAGGCATTATCATCATTAGTACAAAATATAATTTTAATTATATATTTTTTGCCACAATTTCTCTAAAAATTGTGGTAATATAAGATTTAGTGACAAATATATAAATAAGTTAAAAAATGTGGCATTTGTAGCAATAGAGCTAAAAACAAACTGTCACCGTAAATGTTTGTATGAAGCATTAGATGAAATTAAACAAATTAATTAATTAAAATAAATTATTAATTTAAGTCTTATTTGTGTCTGATTCATACACATTAAATTGTTTGGAATCAGACACATTTATGATGGCAAGTACACCAAAGGCCTATTGCCATAAGTCACATGTTTAAAATTTCATATATTAAATGTCATTTAATAAATTTATTAATTAAATTAAAATATAAATTATATTCTTAATTGTGTTTATTAATTATGTATGAAATCAAACACATTTATGGTGACATAAATGAATTTCAATAAATTAATTAATCTAGACATATCAATAGTGATCGATCCTTAAAAATGGATCGACGGGGTTTGAACTCATAATCTTTTAGCTCTCCAACCCATAGAAGACTACTAAACCAATTAAACCTTTAAGTTATATAGTGCAAAATAATATACTCACACATAATAAGTTTTGTTTTAGAGCGTTTACATGGGTTACCATTAATTCCAAACATGATGTTGCAAATATCTAAATAGTAACTTGTCAATATTTTGAATATGACTTGTTAATATTCAAGAAACTAGTTCTCAACTTCTAAAGACCAACTTGTCATATTTTTTTAAACTTATTCCTTGAATATTGTCAAGTTATCAATATTATGTTGTATAAAATAATATGTATGTTATAAATTTAGATTCCAAACATTTATATGAATCGCTGTTAATTTTGAATAAGTTGTTTTAATATATATAAGCAATAATTTATTAATATTTAAACATGACTTAACTTATTAATATTCAAGAAACAAGTTATCAGTTAATTAAGTTGGTCACCAAACAAGGGGAGTAAATTAGGCATTCTATAAATTTTCAAAAACTTTTCCCAACCAAAAAATAGAGTTTTGTATCAAAACAAAGTTTAAATAATGAGCTTTATAAAACATATGAAGTTTATAAAATGAGAAGCTTGACACAAAAGATTTACACTGATTCAACCTAACCATTTAGTGTACATCCAGTCTTTGAGAACAAACTTGAGAGTTTTTACCAAAAACATAAACTTGAAAAGGTGTTTGCAACTATAGTATAAACACAAGACTTTACAAGTCTTGATTTTAATTTATAATCACTTTGCAGACCATGTAAGCTATTAAACACATAGGAAAAACCTTTTCTAAGATTTCAAAATATGAAATAAGTTTTCTAAAACACAAACTTTCAAAAATAGTATACTAGAATATAGTAAAAGCTTATAAACTTAAAAAACAAAGAGCTTTTAAAAAATATAAATGCAGTAGGTAAAATAATGAATGCAATCAGTTAATCTTTTAACAATTTACTTAAATGAGACTTTATTTATAATGTAAGGAAGATTATATCAGCTAGGCATTTATATCCGTTTCATTGTTGTTTGTACATGAGGAAATTCACCAAAAGAACTTTTTATATGAAACTCATTAAATGCTTGTGAGAACTCTAAAACATGTGTGTTTTAGGTTCACCCAGGATGAGTAGTGCATAAAGGCTTCAATGACACTTAGACTAGAACATGCGAGGATTCTATTTGGAGCTTGGGTGTTTTAAGATGCAAAAGCATAAGCTTCTTTGGAATGCTAGAACACACAAGGGTCCATACTAGAACATGTGAGTATAAGATACAAGAAGTGAATGACTTCTTAAACACATTGAAAAATGGATGGATATGATCTAGAACTGGTGAGTTTGGGTTTGACAAATTTTGAACACTTACAGTGAAATGGTATGGCTTAGAAGTTCAAGGCTTAGACTTAGGTAAAACTTAAGTAGCAAACTAAAACTTATGATAGTCAGACTAGAACACATGAGGATAAAAGAAAGATTTAGGCACTCAAGTTGTGAAATGGACTCAAAACATGTGATGATGGTATAACACTACTTAAAAATAGCATTTATAAAGTGGTTATTTTTGTCAATATATACTAGTTTTTAATCACTACACATTCAGGCTATATAATATAGAAGAAACTATATAGTGGCTTTTAGCCTATATCGTTAGAGTCTATTTTATGGTTATTTACAAACAATTAACTATTATATAGTTTGTTTCAGTGCTTAGTCCTAAGTACTTTTCAATAAAATATATAATAGTTTTCTATAAATAACCGTTATATAGTCTCCTCACATATAATAGTTATTTTGAAGAAGCCATTAGATAATTAGGCTCATGATTGGTCATTTTTTACATGTTGCCTAGCCAACTATATAGTGGTTATTTGCAAATAACTGTTATATAGTTTTGCCTCTCTATTTTTTTTAAAAAAATAAGGGTTTACATTTCTAGCAACCCCTGTGCAATTTCAAAACAAACCAAATGCATTGATTAATATTATTCAAAATCCACCTTTATTTCCCTATAATAGCTTCTAAAATCTATTTAAAAAGTACTACAAATTTGTCAAAAAATGCATATACACTAAAGTAATTACAAGAAAAAAAATTTCTAAGTAAAATATATTGCAAGCTAAAATTGACCAAAGTTAACCAAAAAACTAAAATTGGCCAAAGTAAGTATATTTTGCCTAAGTATAAAGAATATATATAAAGAATCAAAATTGAGCAAGATAATGGTTGTGATCATTCATCTTCTATGTATATTTTACCCATTGCTTGAATAAATCCTGGGACAACTCTTTCAAAACTTTTTCTATGTCAGTTGCAGTATATTCCTCTACAAATACATCCTCAAAGTGCTGTTAATTAAGCTAAACATAATAAAAATCAAGCTTAAGTATGTGATGTGTGCAATATAATATAAATTATTAAAATTAATAAAATAGAGATAGAAAACATACTTGATTAGGCAAAATCCTATCATTTGGTGCATGACTAACTATGTCTTTCATGTACCTCATGATGCTGCAGTCACAATTCTTAGTCTTGTTATATTGTTGTAGACTCTTTTGATTAAACAAAAAAAATTAGTTAAAATATAATAAATAATAAACTAAATTTGATGAAATAAATTTAGGGTAAATGTATACCTTAATTATTATCCATTCAAATGTGTCCTCATAATTTTGAGTATTATGGATGGAAGGCAAAGCTTTTGCGCTTCGAAACATGTGGATTGCCTTACATGACAATATGAAACTTTATATGAAAGACCACATGAAAATAATAATTTATAGATGTAAAGAAAAATTAATTAACTAATTACTTATTGAATATCGTTATGATATGTTTTCGGTTATCTGATTTCCCTCGAAGGGGATCAAGGTACCAAATCATGCCTTTACATGGATTGATTATGAGTAGCATCTAATGATCTCTATCACAATGAGCATATATTAGCATGTGTTATACAAAAACAACTTAATTAAAAAACATTCAAATACGATTACTAAAAATGATTCAACCATCACAAAATGGTGTCAAGAAAATTTGATACTACCTAATCAGACATTGTCTTAAATAATCAATGATATCATGTGATTTGGTTTCTCACTACTCCTCGTTCCTTAACCCCCTTTCATAGGGGGAGGTAATATGAGGACTTATCAAATGCATCCTATCTAAGAGACTCCTAGGTGCTATCATGGATGTGTATAATATAATGATCCTCTTAGAGTAAATTATTACCTTATGTTAAAATAATATAATGATCAATAAAATGTGTTAAATACAAGTAAATTATTGAAAATAATTACAAAGATTTGTCCTTTCCTCCCTATGGGTGATCACATCTGTTGTAACCTCATTATTGATGTTACCCCAAGTATCAATATTGTCATAAACCCTCGGCTCAAAATCAATCATCACGCCCTTATTGAAAGATGCATAATGTTTCAACATCTCACTACGCTTGTCAGAGGAGGTGCTTGAGATTTAGAGGGGACTTTCGGGGTTATCTTCTACTTATGCTTTAGAGTAGGGGCCTTTGGGATAACCTTCAGGCTAGGAAGGTGTGGGGGCCTTTGCAGCAAGTGTAGGGGTAGCCTTCCTTTTCTTGCCCTTCCACTTATTATCTTTGGAGGAGTTTTTTTTTTTTTTTCACAAGAAGCTTGAGAAAGATTTAATTGACATACCTTTGGCTTTAGCTATGAAACCCGTACTAGATGATTAGGCAAGGCAACAAAGCTACCCATAATGGTTCTTCAACTGTTTTAGCATCTGGTGTGGACAAAGGCATGGCGTAGTTGGGTTCCTGCGCTGATGACAGTGGAGATTTTAAAAAATAAAGCATGGACATTTCAGTAATTGAACATGAAAATTTAATTTTAATTAAGGACCTTGGGCCTTTAGACAAGTTTCAGAACTATTTGGGCCTTACACGCAATATTTTCTTTATTGGGGCCTTGGTTGATATTCTCCCAAACTTTTTCTCTATTATTGATTCACTTCCTTAACTTCGATTCATGCAATCTAGTAGTCCCATAGGTTTTTAATTTGGATCAATTCAGTCAGTATACTTTCGATTAAGGACATTAATCTAAGATCTCTAATTAAACTTGAAATCGGCAACTAGATGTTTTGGGGGAAAAATAACAAAGCTAATGTCCTTAGTGGGATTTTTTTTTTGGTTTTTTTATTAGGTAAAAATCACCTCATCTCAAAACCTCAGGCCTCCTCTAAAAATTTCAAAACTCATAATCTTTTAAAATTTCTTAAATACAAAAATCCTAATCGTGATTCCTCACCCCCCCTTTTTTTCCTCTTGAAATGCATCATAATATAATGGATTGACGCGTTAAAAATTGAATCATTCATTGTCATCCATGGCAAGAGCAAGTTAGTGGTGAGGAGCCAAGAAAGGGCATGTCAAGAGTGACATATCAGAAAAAGAAAGAAAGAAAAAAGAAGGGTGTGAAAGAAAGAGTTAATTGTATGAGAAAATTAATAAAGAGTTTTTCTGTACAGAATTTGATACTGTGTCCAGAGAAAGAGAGCTTAATCACATAAATCACATTCACATATTGACATATTCACATGCATTCTCTCAGTTTGACAAACGTCATTTCCTCTGCCACATCGATGCCGTTATTCCTGGCTTTTCTTCACTTTACTCTAGTGGCTTCGCATTGCCCGTAAGCTTCCCCAATTCGAATCACTCCTAGCTTGCTTCAACGTTACTTAACAAAAATATATGGATTATCTTTTTTTGTTTTTGTAAAATGAAATACTATGACAAGATAATACAACAACAACAAGCCTTATCTCAAGTCGATTACATCAATTACATGACACATTGTTAATTAAGAGGTTTTTCTCAACAACTTTCATAAATATTTTCTTTAGTCTTCCTATAGTCCTCTTTGTAGGGTTCAAGGTTATCCGTATCCACTCACTTCATTAATGCCTCCCATAACCTTCTTTGTATGTGTCAAAATTATCTTAAATGATTTTTTACCATATTTCTCTCAACTATACCATGCTCACTTTTTCTCATATATGCTCATTTCACATTTTATCATTTCATGTATGCTGGTACATCTATCTCAACATTCTTATTCTGTCATATTAGCTACTCCAACTATGACAAGACAATCCAATCACAAAAAAACAACAAAATATATAGGGCTGGTGTTGCTATATCTTCAATTCATCCAAATCAATCAAACCCTTACATATAGATAAGGATTAGTAAAAAGTGATAGAACATTGGGATAATGAACACCCTTCAACAAGCAAATTTATACTTTCTTTGGATTTATGATGGACATGATTAAATTCAATGATCCAATCAAATGGATTCCATATATATTCTCAATGTGTTGTGTATTTTATAAAATTTATAAAAAAGATAATATATAAGGTTGTTATATCTTCAATTCATCCAAATCAATCAAACCCTTATCATGTAAAATTAGTAAAAGGGGATAGAATATTGAGATAATGAAGACCTTCAACAAGAAAATGTATAATTTCTTTGGATTTATGATAGACATGATTAAATTCAATGTTCCAACCAAATGGATTCCATATATATTCTCAGTGTGTTGTGTATAGTATAAAATTTATAAAAAAGATTATATATATATATATAGAAGTGTGATTCTTGTAATAAAATTAAGGAGAGTCGTTAGCCAAAAAACTTGTGAACAATGTTTTTCTTTTCTTTTTTGGTTTAAAGCTTTTTGAACAATTTGATTCCCTATAATTTTTATAAACATATTTATATTGGTGTTATTGATTATAACATTAGTTTATAAAATTATTATTCAATTCGTACCATATCTATTTTCAAAATTATATAAATGTATAGCATATGACAATTTTTTTTTATAAATGAATAAATATTCAATATTATCTCATCTATTTCAATTCATTTGAATCGTTGAGTAGCGAGCAAATTTGTAAATTTTTGTTAAAATTTAAATTAAAACAAACTCATTTATATATGATATATATTTTTATACATAATAAGTATCTTCAATATATATAATTATATAACTAAGCAAAGCAGAAAATATTATATATATATATATATATAACGTATAAATTATATTCAATTGTATAGTATAAATTATAATTGTATAAAAAAAATGAAAACTTCATTCACGAAAAAAAAAATTCTAAAAGGTAATCAATAAGTAGGAAAAATCATAAATGTAATAATTTCATAAGATAACTATAACAATTTTATGCTTTGATTTTTTGTTGGATAAATATTAAGTAGTGAATATGTAATTGGATATAATTTATTTCTTGAGACTTTATGAAACATGTTAACTCAATTATTGGTAAATGCTTATATTTTCAACTGGCCATTCAATTATAGAAGTATGAAAAATAATTTGCTCAATTTACAAAGAGATGGGAATTAGCCAGGATTGGCAACCGGCTCATGCGTAAGAAGATCACGCCTTCTTTTATGCCAAGGGATCCTATTTGTTAAGCCTGGTCTTCCCTTTAAGGTCTAGGTTATCCTTACAAGCCTTTGACCCTTTAATTACGTGTGTTTTTATTTTCTTTTTCTTTACATATATTTTCTTCCTTAAACAAGACCTTTTGGTTAATAAGATATCCATGTATTTTGTTGTTGGTACAGCATAGTGGTGGAGCTAAGGCCCTGAGTCAGGGAGTGTAGGACAATATAATTTAAAAATTAATAATTAAAAAAATAATATTCTAATTTATAAAATTGATTACATTATGCAAAAAATATAATAACATAAGTAAAATTATTTATATTTTTATTTGGACAAAATATATTGAGATGTAACATGTAATGTTAGAAAAATACTAAAATGTTTATTAGTTAATTAGCTAGACTAGCTAGAGATTAGACAAGCTAAAAATTTGATCTTAGTTTGTTTTAATTTCAAGTTCTTTAATTGTATATAACTTTTAATGTTTAACTACATTGTTGCTGGATTTTGATTATTTTTTTTTGACATTGTTATGAAATAGTTGTCATTTGTAATGAGCAACACATGATACATAAAAGATTAAAAAAATTTAAAAATATATAGGAGTCCTCATTAGGAGAGCACTCCCAAAACTATATGATATGAGAGCGCTCTAAAGAAGAACACTCCTGTATTGCACCATACGGGAGCACTCTTTATAAGAGTGTTCTTGTAGGGACCATTCAGGAGTGCTTTGAAGAAGAGTGCTCTTGTATGGTACCCTACAGGAGTGCTCTTCTTCAAAGTGCTCTTATATGTCTTAATTTTTCCATAATTCTATCGAAGCTCTCTTAATAAAAGTGCTCCTATATATTTGACTTATAAGAGCGCTTCTTAAGTGCTCTTGTATATACGAGAGCGTTGGATATGGGAGTGCTCTCATAAAGTAGTTTTGTAGCAGTACAACATTGCCTTTTGAACAAGTGCCTAAGAGTGGGGTAAATTAAACTAATAAGTTTTTTTGGAAAATAACACCTTAAATTAAAGAGATAGGAGATAGGAATAACATTGGCATAGTTTTGTTAGAGATAGAGATGAGAGAAATCAACACATGAGATTTATCCTTATTTGGGTAACCACTTGTCTATGTTCAATCTCTAATTCTTACCACTTGAGATTTTTCACTAACTCTTTCAAGATTGATACAAGCTCTTTGAAGCATCAATGCAACATAGACTTCAAGTCTGAATTACTCTCTCTTGCAAAGGCAAGCTGATAACCCACTTAAGTTCCTCACACTACTACAAAAAAAAAAAAAAACTTTGGTGTTATTTGAAATTTTAGTTTTATAGCATTTACAAAATTCTTTGAGTCTCAAAGCTGTGTAAGGTCTCTATTGACTTTTCATTAATTAATAAAATACCACATAATTGTTGCAACAATGAAGGCATTTAGTCTAGGAAACGCCACATTTGTAAATAATTTTGAAAAAAATAAAAGGAGAGAGGTGGCGGTTTCCTCTTGAAGGAACGCCACCTCTCTTAATTTCTTTTTTTTTAAAAAAAAAATAACAAATGAAGGTGGCATTTTTAGGAGGAAGGAAACACCACCTCTATTTGTTATTTTTTTAAAAAATGAACTAAGAGGGGTGGCATTTTTTCTTGAAGAAACGCCACCTCTCTAACATTTTTCCCACAATTTTTTAAAATTATCTGGTAGAGGTGGTATTTCTTCTTCTAGAAACACTATAGTAGAAACACTACCCCATGTTTTTTTTATTTTTAAATATTTTATATAAAATAATGTACACCAAAATTTTTCCTATATAAGAAATCAAGCAATGCAATACAAATCCAGCCATCTAGATATGTGCAGTAAATTGCAAAACATAATATAACAAAAAAAATTTACAACTATATATATATATATATATATAAAATACCTCTAGTTTTCTAATTCAGAGCCTATTTGATAATTAAGGGTAAATTAATAGATTAATTAACTTAATTATGTTTTTAGGGTGTTAATTGATATTATGGGTCATTAGAAAGCTTTAAGGTCAAGCTATAGTGAAAGTTGGATCAAATTAGGTTCAAGTGGCATGAGTAAAATCAAAGTTTCTCATTGTGCCACATATCATGACATATGGCACAACATTAGCATTAAGAAGTGCATAATTAAGTTTGAGAAATTATAAAAGGTTGGGGTTTTGGGGAACTTGAAGGAGAAAAGGGAATCCTATGCTAGGGCATCTAATTGGACAACTTGGGAGTTGATTTGGTCCTTCAAACTCTTAGGTAAGCTTTCTACTCTTTTTACTACCTCTCCATCTTGTTTTCATGTAACTTGGAAGTGGGTAGAGTTGATATGAGTAGGAGAAGTTAGGAAATCCATGTGCAAGGGCTTGCATAGGACTATAAGAGTTTGATTATGGTTTTGGGCTTGTGGTGAGTGATTTTATGAAGTGTAGTTGTGGGGTGTGGAAATTTTGATAAACATTCACTTGTTTATAGGATTTTAGAGTTTCATAAGCTAATTAAAGGCATGATTTAGTTAAGAGGGGATTAGAGGAGATGGGGTGAGTTGGTTGTAGATTTGAATAGCTAAACGATAGGATTTATGGGTTGTGGGTAGCTAAATCTAGATAAATTTAGCTAAAAAGTGCTTAAATTAAGTTGGAAAACTAACATATGGTGTTTAATGCTGTAGATTTTAGTAGTTAGAACCTCCTTGAGGTTAAACAAAGGTAGGAGCTTATGTTGGCCATGAGTAACCCTTTTTGTGTCAAAATAATTGAAATGACTAGATAATTTGTGCTATTTATTATCTTATAAAATTGTTTAGAAGTTGTTTTGTGAAATTAAATAGCAAATTTTATACATATGTATGTGTTAGAACTTATAAAGTGGGAAAAAGAAGTGAAGTGTAAAAAGGATTGGTAAACATGTGTATTATGTATTAATGTTAAGTTAAAAGTGTTATGGAGTTCATGATCATCGCATTGAACTAGGGGCATGTTTTATTTAGACATAATATCATGTTGTGACTTGCATATGCATGATTATGTAGTGATTAGTAAGTATATTTTGTGAGTGTAGGAGCTCACTTTAGGGATAAGTAATGATTAAAAAAGATCCATATGGTAATGTAGTGTTTTAAAACTAGGACTAGACATTGACTTAGAAAAGTTAGTAGGTCATAATTTTTATGGCTTAACCAATTAGACCGATGGTTGAACTGGTAACCAAATAATTAAATTAAATAAATATATAAAGATTAATATAACCTAATAAAAAAATTAAAATGGATGAAAAGGTAGAATACTTTTATAATATATTTTAATAGTATATAGTATTTATAATATTTATACATAATTTATAATTTATATTATGTAGTTTTATTTATTTTGTCTCATTTATTTTTTTAATAAAAAACTAGCCTAAATATTTAAAGCTAGCATGAAAAATTATAATCATTTTATGTTATGCAAAGTAATAGTGGAAAAAAATATGTGGGCTATACTGTAAGAGTAATGTAAATAGAAAAACAAAATTGAATAATTTTTTTAATTTATTTTTTGAAAGTTTGTAATGAACACAAGGCTCAATAAAGCTAATTCAATCTAAAGATGGCCCCCTATTCTATCTTAAAAGTACTATTTATCCAAAGTCATCATTTAATATTTTATTTTTGTTTCATTCCCTCTTTGCATTAATCTTTCCAAGCTCTCTTTCTATCACATTTCTCTCTCAAGTCTCAATCATGAGAAGCTCAGCCTTAGTAATTGAAGAATGAATCAGCAAGTAGCAGCGCATGGACAGAGGCATAAGGATGAATCTTGTTGCCAATCGGAGGAGTAAGATGGAAAGCTACAATAGTAGATTTGATTGTGTGAAGAAATATGAAAGGAAAGCTAAATGATTAAAGAAGTGAAGAATAGAACCTCATACCCCAATTCCAGTCACAGGGAGGTCGACTAAAGTGTTAGGAGGTTTTTTTCTTTTCCTTTTAGATCATTTGACCAACTGTTGACCTACTCGAGTTTTGATTTAAATCTAATTTACTAAAACTTACTCGGTTCAATCTAGCTCAATTTGATCTAACTGCCTAAATGATCCAATTAGTTTAATTGAGTCATTTTTTAAGGCTGGTGATTCTTAGATCGATCTGACCTTCCGAGTTAGTCCACTCCTAAAACAATATGGTAATGTTGACACATCGAGATGCTTAGTGCAGCTATTGTTCTCCTTAGTGCCAAAAAGGGTGTGGTATTGGAGAAAGACATAACATCTTGGATTCTTAAATCAGAAACTAATTACTAATTAGGAGTAAATTAGTAAATTAGTGAATTAATTGGATAGTTGGGATTTGGATGGTGAACTAACATTTTGCTTTGTTGGATGGTTGAATGAATAGGATTAAGTGAAAGGATTGCAATTTGGGTTAAAGCATGGAAGCCACAGTGAGAATTCACTCACTGTGCCATGCACTATGACGTGTGGCACATAATTTTGACTTTAAAGGCATGGCTCAACTTGTAAGAAGAGAAGGAAAGAGAAGAAGGAGGTAGAGGAGAAGGAGGAGAAGACATCAAGTTTTGGAGTCTTAAGAGATATTTCAAGCCTGTCGCTTACCAGGTAAGTTTCATACCACCCTATACTCCTATTCCATATAAATTTTTCTTGGTTTGGGGTATAAAGAAATCAAATCAGGGAGTTTTAAGGGAATGATTTTTGACCCTTTAGTTATGAAAATGTTTTTGGGAATCAAACTAAGGTTTGTCAATTAGTTTGAAAATAAACGATTAAACTTTAAGGCTGTAATCTAAACTAAACTAAATTGATAAATTGGAGAGGGTGAAAATTGTTGTGAAGTATGGAAGTTAATAGGAATGATAGAAGGATTAAAGATGAGGATTAGGATCTAGGATAGTTAAGTTAGAAGAAAGTAAGTGGTTAATGTGAATAATATTGATAATTAATGCTAATTTATGTAGGTTGAAATAGTTGCATGTGTGGACTCAGATTGTGGATATTAAGTGCTAAACAGAATACCACGGGTAATCTTTTTTAGTGATAAAAAGGTTAACGTAACTAAATAATTTGTTTTTGTTTTATTAATTAGTTTAATTATTTACAAGTAATTGTGTAATGTAATATATGTGTTTTAATCATCTGCATGATTTAGAAATTTGCATAACTTGCATTGAGAATAATTGGATTTATAAAGTATATTATTATTGAAAATGGTTTTTGAAAAAATTTAAAGGGTATATATATATATATATATATTTAGATTGTTGATATATATGGACTGTACTTGAGAATTGTGAGCAAAATCATGTTAGGGGTGGGAGTTTACTCGTATACATATGTAGCATAAGATCATATGACATTTATTCTTCTTAGTGCTCGGCGAGATGTGATGTTAGAGACTTTATCTCCTTAGTACCTATGTGGGTGCAGCTATAACATCCAACCCAACCAAAAAAAAAATCAAATTAAGACATTAAATGAACTAGAAATTAATTGGGATTAATGTGGGGTTAAATTTTGAAGATTTTATTCTAATAAATCGTTTTTTTAGGAAAGGAATAAAACAAATGAGGTTAGAAGAATTAAATTAAATTATTTAAGATATTATTCCATCTTAACTTATTATAGATATTTTAATAATATAAAAATTTTATTTAAACAAAAACATACAAAGTTGGTTCAACCCTTTGAATTTGAAATATAATAATTAATAAACATATAAATGGAATATAAAATAAAATAAGAATATAATAAATAATTTATATATATATATATATATATAAGGTGGGGGGCCACACATTGCAAAACTACTTGAAGGGGTTTTATAGATTTTTTTAAAAAAAGAAAAAAAGAAAAGAAATGCAAAAAACACACATCTACTTAATTTAAAATCAATTGAAAGCCAACAATACTTAATTTAAAATCCATTAAAGGCCAACAATTACTTTTGTCATTCCCTTTCATCTTCTTTAGTAGTAGTGTGTGTGCAATAGAGGAGAAAA